>NC_092339.1:139138928-139441785 GCF_046630445.1 Rutidosis leptorrhynchoides
TACAGACGAGATGTTCTATTTTGGGGATATTATTGTTGCGCATTATATGTTAAGGTCGGTTACCATGTTGAGCAATGAAATCGAAATGAATGCTATGTATCGAGAGAATGATTTTTATACACAGGTTATGTGTATTAGTTTTGTGCACGAGATATGTGCACGATTATTTAAAAATCGCGAGGCAACCTACGGGGGAGAAAAGGATACGAACCTAATCTGCTAAGCATATGAAAAATGGTTTTGTACACGAGATAGGTGTACTATATTTAATTCTTGTGGTCTATCAAAATGATGAACTTTATTGCTTATGATAAACCTATGAACTCACCAACCTTTTAGTTGACACTTTTAAAACATGTTTATTCTCAGGCCTGAAAGAAATCTTCCACTGTGCATTTGCTCATTTTAAAGATATTACATGGAGTCGTTCAAGGCATATAGAGGTCAGAACCTCGCAATGGGACCAGCTGTTGAAGACTTCGTCCAGGTGGATTAGGACGGGTCACTACAAAACGTGTAAGGAATTGTGGCTAGTGGGGTGACATTAACCTCAAAAGGATATTCAATGTACCTAAATTCAGTGTTACATGAATAAAAAGTATCAAAATGGTATTTAAATATGAATTAAAATTTAAATTCAGAGGTAATAATTATCGAAAAATCTGAAAGTTCAAAATTCCCCTTTTAAAATATAGCGAAATGAATTATTCGGTGTTGAATCTATTTCGAATGGCATCAACTCTAAAGGAAGTCTTTCTCGTAGTGCCTTTCTCTAGTCATCGTGCGAAAATGGATCCAATATTCAACCGAAGTTGTTTTATCACATTGGCCACATAATTCAGCATAATTATGTGACAAACATAATGTGTTCAAAAATGTGTTCTGCGGCCAAAAATTATTATCGAAACGAAACTATAGTCAAATATACTTGCATTCAATACGAAATTTTAAAATAAAACAGTAATAGAGTTATGGATTGAGAGATATCAAAAAGTGTCACTAAATAATTGAACCATTAAACCTAGATGTCGCAAAACGTGTAAGGATTTATGGCTAGTGGGGTTATATTAACCTCAAAAAAATTCTTAATGTACCTAAATTCAATGTTATATAAATAACAAGTATCTAAGTGGTATTTAAATATGCATAAAAACTCAAATGCAAAGGTAATAATTATCAAAAAATCTGAAAGTTCAAAATGCACCTTTTAAAAATAGCAAAACGACTTTTTCGACGTTGAAACTATATCGAAAGGCAGAAACCCTTTAGGAATTCTTGCTAGTAGTGCCTTTCTCTAGTCATCGTGCAAAAATGGATCCAATCTTCAACCGAAATTGTTTTATCATATTGGCTACATAAGTCAGCATAATTAAGTGGCAAACGTAATGTGTTTAAAAATATGTTTTGCGGTCATGAATTATCATCAAAATGAAACTATAGTCAAATATATTTGCATTCAATACAAAATGTTATAAAAAACAATAATAGAGTTATGAATTGAGAGATATCAAAATGTGCCACTAAATAATTGAACTATTAAACCAAGATGTCGCAAAACGTGTAAGGATTTGTAGCTACTGGGGTGATATTAACCTCAAAAAGATTCTCAATGTACCTAAAGTTAATGTTTTATAAATAACAAGTATCAAAATTGTATTTAAATATGCATAAAAATTCAAATGCAAAGGTAATAATTAGCGAAAAATCTGAAAGTTCAAAATTCACCTTTTAAAAATAGCAAAATGACTTTTTCGGCATTGAAACTATTCGAATGACGTCAACCCTATAGGAAGTCTTGCTCGTAATGCCTTTCTCTAATCATCGTGTGAAAATGGATGCAATCTTCAACCAAAATTGTTTTATCACTTAGGTTACATAATTCAGTATAATTATGTGGTAAACGTAATGTGTTCAAAAATGTGTTATGCGACCATGAATTATTATCAAAACGAAACTATAGTCAAACCGTGTAAGGATTTGTGGCTAGTGGGGTGATATTAACCACAAAAAGATTCTCAATTTACCTAATTTTAATGTTACATAAATAACAAGTATCAAAATGGTATTTAAATATGCATAAATATTCAAATGCAAAGGTAATGATTGTTAAAAAATCTTAAAGTTCAAAATTCACCTTTTAAAAATAGGAAAATGACTTTTTCGGCGTTGAAACTATTTCGAAGGTCAGCAACCCATTAGGAAGTCTTTCTCGTTGTGCCTTTCTATAGTCATCGTGTTAAAATGGATCCAATCTTCAATTGAAATTGTTTTATCACATTGGCCACATAATTCAGCATAATTATGTAGCAAACGTAATGTGTTCAAAACTGTGTTCTGCGGCCATGGATTATTATCGAAACGAAACTATTTTCAAATATATTCGCATTCAATACGAAATTCTAAAACTAAAACAATAATAGAGTTATAGATTGAGAGATATCAAAAAGTGCCACTAAATAATTGAACCATTAAACCAAGATGTCGCAAAACGTGTAAGGATTTATGGCAAGTGGAGTGATGTTAACCTCAAAAAGATTCTCAATATACCTAAATTCAATGTTACATAAATAAAAATTATTAAAATGGTATTTAAATATGCATAAAAATTCAAATGCAAAGGTAACAATTATCAAAAAAAAAATTGATAGTTCAAAATTCAGCTTTTAAAAATAGGAAAATGACTTTTTCGGCGTTGAAACTAAATCGAATGGCTGAAACCCTATAGGAAGTCTTGCTTGTAGTGTCTTTCGCTAGTCATCGTGCAAAAATGGATTCAATCTTCAACCGAAATTGATTTATCACATTGGCCACATAATTCAGCATAATTATGTGGCAAACGTAATGTGTTCAAAAATGTGTTTTGCGACCATGAATTAATATAAAAACAAAACTATGGTCAAATATATTCGCATTCAATACGAAATTTTAAAACAAAAACAATAATAGAGTTATGAATTGAGAGATATCAAAAAGTGCCACTAAATAATTAAACTATTAAACCAAGATGTCGCAAAACGTGTAAGGATTTGTGACTAGTGGGGTTATATTAACCTCAAAAAGATTCTCAATGTACCTAAAATCAATATTACATAAATAACAAGTATCAAAATGGTATTTAATTATGCATAAAAATTCAAATGGAAACGTAATTATTATCGAAAAATCTAAAAGTTCAAAATTATACTTTTAAAAATAGCTAAATGACTTTTCGGCGTTGAAACTATTTCGAATGGCATCAACCCTATAGGAAGTCTTGCTCGTAGTGCCTTTCTTTAATCATCGTGCGAAAATGGATCCAATCTTCAACCAAAATTGTTTTATCACATCGGCCACATAATTCAGCATATTTATGTGGCAAACATAATGTGTGCAAAAATGTGTTCCGCGGCCATGAATTATTATTGAAACGAAACTATTGTCAAATATATTCGAATTCAATTCAAAATTTTAAAACAAAAACAATAATAGAGTTATGTATTGAGAGATATCAAAAAGTGCCACTAAACAATTGAACCATTAAAACAAGATGTCGCAAAACGTGTAAGAATTTGTGGCTAGTGGAGTGATATTAACCTCAAAAAGATTCTCAATATAACAAAATTCAATGTTACATAAATAACAAGTATCAAAATGGTTTTTAATTATGCATAAAAATTCAAATGCAAAGGTAATAATCATCAAAAAATCTGAAAGTTCAAAATTTACCTTTTAAAATAGCAAAATGACTTTTACGGTGTTGAAAATATTTTGAAGGCCGCAACATTTTAGGAAGTCTTGCTAGTAGGCCCTTTCTCTAGTCATCGTGTGAAAATGGATCCAATCTTCAACAGAAATTGATTTATCACATTGACCATATAATTCAGCATAATAATGTGGTAAACGTAATGTGTTCAAAAATGTGTAATGCGGCCATGAATTATTATCAAAATGAAAGTATAGTCAAATATATTCGTATTCAATACCAAATTTTAAAACAAAAACAATAATTGAGTTATGGATCGAGAGATATCAAAAAGTGTCACTAAATAATTGAACCATTAAAACAAGATGTCGCAAAATGTGTAAGGATTTGTGGCTAGTGGGGTAATATTCACCTAAAAAAGATTCTCAATGTACATAAATACAATGTTACATAAATAACAAGTATCAAAATTGTATTTAAAAATCCATAAAAATTCAAATGCAAAGGTAATAATTATCGCAAAATCTGAAAATTCAAAATTCACCTTTTAAAAAAAGCAAAACGAATTTTTCGGCGTCGAAACTATTTCGAATGGCATCAATCCTTTAGGAAGTCTTGCTCATAGTGCCTTTCTCTAGTCATAGTGCCAAAATGGATCCAATCTTCAACCGAAATTGTTTTATCACATTTGCCACATAACTCAGCATTATTATGTGGCAAACATAATGTGTTCAAAAATGTGATCTGCGGCCAGGAATTATTATCGAAATGAAACTATAGTAAAATATATTCGCATTCAATATCAAAGAGTGTCACTAAATAATTGAACCATTAAACCAATATTTCACAAAACGTGTAATGATTTGTGGATAGTGGGGTGATATTAACCTCAAAAGATATTCAATGTACCTAAATTCAATTTTACATAAATTAAAAGTATCAAAATGGTATTTAAATATGCACAAAAATTTAAATGCAGAGGTAATAATTATCGAAAAATCTGAAAGTTCAAAATTCCCCTTTTAAAATATAGTGAAATGACTTTTTCGGTGTTGAGACTATTTCGAATGGCATCAAACCAATAGGAAGTCTTTCTCGTAGTGCCTTTCTCTAGTCATCGTGCGAAAATGGAGCCAATCTTCAACCGAAATTGTTTTATCACATTGGCCACATAATTCAGCATAATTATGTGGCAAACGTAATGTGTTCAAAAATGTGTTCTGCGGCCATGAATTATTATCGAAACGAAACTATAGTCAAATATATTCGCATTCAATACGTGTAAGGATTTGTGGTTAGTGGGGTTATATTAACCTTAAAAAGATTCTTAATGTACCTAAATTCAATGTTACATAAATATTATATAAATAACAAGTATTAAAGTGGTATTTAAATATGCATAAAAACTCAAATGCAAAGGTAATAATTATCAAAAAATCTGAAATTTCAAAATTCACCTTTTAAAAATCGCAAAATGACTTTTTCGGCGTTCAAACTATTTCGAAGGGCAGCAACATTTTAGGAAGTCTTGCTAGTAGGCCCTTTCTCTAGTCATCGTGTACAAATGGATCCAATCTTCAACCGAAATTGATTTATCACATTGACCATATAATTCAGCATAATTATGTGGCAAACGTAATGTGTTCAAAAATGTGTTATGCGGCCATGAATTATTATCGAAACGAAACTATAGTCAAATATACTCGCAATCAGTACGAAATTTTAAAACAAAAACAATAATAGAGTTATAGATCGAGAGATATCAAAAAGTGCCACTAAATAAGTGAACCATTAAAACAAGATGTCGCAAAACATGTAAGGATTTGTGGCTAGTAGGGTGATATTAATCTCAAAAAGATTCTCAATGTACCTAAATTCAATGTTACATAAATAAAAAGTATCAAATAGTATTTAAATATGCATAAAAATTCAAATGCAAAGGTATTAATTATTGAAAAATCTGAAAGTTCAAAATTCACCTATTAAAATAGTAAAACGACTTTTTCAGCGTTGAAACTATTTCGATTGGCAGCAATCCTTTAGGAAATCTTGCTCGTAGTGCCTTTCTCTGGTCATAGTGCGAAAATGGATCCTATCTTCAACCGAAATTTTTTTATCACATTTGCCACATAATTCAATATAATTATTTGGCAAACGTAATGTGTTCAAAAACGTGTTGCGGCCATGAATTATTATTGAAATAAAACTATAGTCTAATATATTCGCATTTAATACGAAATTTTAAAACAAAAAGAATAATAGAATTATGGATTGAGAGATATCAAAACGTGTCACTATATAATTGAACCATTAAACCAAGGTGTCGCAAAACGTGTAAGGATTTGTGGCTAGTGGGGTGATATTAACCTCAAAAAGATTCTCAATGTACCTAAATTCAATATTACATAAATAACAAGTATCAAAATGGTATTTAAATACACATAAAAATTCAAATGCAAAGGTAATAATTATAAAAAAAAACCTAAAAGTTCATAATTTACCTTTTAAAAATAGCAAAATGACTTTTTCGGCGTTAAAAATATTTTGAATGGCATCAGCCCTTTAGGAAGTCTTGCTCATAGTGCCTTTCTCTAAACATCGTGCGAAAATGGATCCAATCTTCAACGAAAATTGATTTATCACATTGGCCACATTATTCAGCATAATTATGTGGCAAACGTAATATGTTCAAAAATGTGTTATGCGGCCTTGAATTATTATCGAAATGATACTATAGTCAAATATAACCGCATTCAATGCGAAATTTTAAAACAAAAACAATAATAGAGTTATGGATTGATAGATATCAAAAAGTGCCACTAAATATGGCATAACCCGTCCTTATCCACCTGGACGAAATCATCAACATCTGGTCCCATTGCGATGATCGACTCCAAGTAATGTCCTTAAAATGAGCAAATGCACAGCGAAAGACTTAATTCGTACCTGAGAATAAACATGCTTAAAAGTGTCAACCAAAAGGTTGGTGAGTTCATAGGTTTATCGTAACAATCATGTTAATATATTAATAGATCACAAGATTTCATAATTATAAACATAATACACTCGCAAGTGTATGTAAAGCATTCTAAGTGGTTGAGCACTTGGTAACCATACTTAACATTTAATCAACGTCGCATATTCCCTTTATTATGAAATCTCACTATACCGTACCAAGTGTAGTCCCCAAAACGAAGTACTGTGCAACCGTTGAATACTGGTCGTCAGTCCGGTTGGGGTTGTCAGGCCCGATAGATCTATCAACAGGATTCGCGTTTACAATACCCATGTAAATAGTAGTTACCAAGCTACAGAGAAGTATGCCAGTGGTACAACTCAACGTAGAATATATTTTTAAGTACTTGTGTCTATTTCGTAAACATTTATAAAAGTAACGCATGTATTCTCAGCCCAAAATATATATTGCAAAAGCAATTAAAAATGGAGCAAATGAAACTCACATATACTGTATTTTGTAGTAAAAATACATATGACGTCAATGGACAAGTGTAGGGTTGGTCTCAGATTCACGAACCTATATCATTTGTATATATATTAACACATAAAAATTGTAATCGAACAAATTTATATATATTTATTAGTGGTATATTTGTTATACTTAATAATTTATAGGTTTTATTTATTAATTAAGTATATTTATTTTATATATACTTTAAAAAAAATTTAATATAGTTATGTTATATCAAATATATTTTTATATAGCTAATATTTATTTGGTAAGATAATATTGATAATAATATAGTTGTAATAATCTTAATAATAAGTAAAAAGTTGTAAAATCCTTTATAATAATAATAATAATAACTACAATTGTAATAATCATTTTGAAAACAATATAATAGTATTACTTAATAAAATTTTATAAAATAATATTAACAATAAATAATAATAATAATAATAATAATAATAATAATAATAAAATAATAATAATAATAATAATAATAATAATAATAATAATAATAATAATAATAATAATAATAATAATAATAATAATAAAAATAAAAATGATTACTACCTTAAAGGTTTTTCCAAAAATAAGATGTCACAAACCAAACTCGAACCCGAGACCTCTCGCTAACCGGATACAACACTCAGCCACTCCTCCATTCTTTGTTTTAATTTTCTTATAAATCTATTTAACCCCGTTTTATATCTTGGTTCCTTATTCTTCTCCGAATTCAATCGGCTCATGTTACAAGTACACGCCCTAAAACAAAAAGATATATGTCGGCCAATCAATAAAGGAACTACGACCCAACAATAAAGGGAACCTCAGCCCGTTTGCTTGATCTGCTAATCTCACCGAAATAAATAAATAAATAACATAATTGTAAACGTGTACCAGCAAATTAAAAAGCTCGACCGAAATAAATGGGTTTCGAGAGTGGTACTTTTGGGTGATGGTTTTAGGGTTTCGTTTGGAACTAGGATAATAACAGTCGACAACAAAAAAAAAATATACAGATGGGTTTTGTTTACCATCGATCATGAAGAAGTTACAGCAGTAATACACGAGAAGCAGTAGCAGCAATACTTAACAGGTTGTTTGTAATGGTGTTGGTGGTTTTCGAATTCAAACAGAAATTAGAAAGAAAGAAAAGAAAAACGCAGCAACAGCAGAAAGGTTGTCACTGTTGGATATCAAGGTTGAAGATGGTGATGAGGTGGTTATGGTGTTGCTGCGAACAACAACTTGAAGATGGTGTATGGTTGTGGTTTTCAAATCAAAATAGAAGAGAGAGAGAGATAAAGAGGGAGAGAGAATTCAAGGTGGTGGAAGGTGATCGTGATAGTTCGTGGTGGTGGTGATGGGTTCTCGGTGGAAGGGGTTGAGGTGGTAGTGATGGATTCTTGGTTGAAAGATTTCGAAAACATAGAACACAAGAAGGCAGAAATATAGTAGTAATAGTTTATACTAAATTGTTCATGTTGGTGGTTATTAATGGTGGTTTACTATGGTGTCGATTATGGATGATGGTTGATAAAGCTGTAGATGGTGATGGGTGGTGACCCCCGGTTGATCAAGAAAGGGTGCAGGTTCTTCATTGGTGTTTAAATTGGTTTGTATGTGGCCATGGGTTAAAGGTGATTTGCAAGTGGGTGTGTGAATCATTTGCAAGTGGCCATGTATATATGTTATAGAAAAGGGTGATTAATTTGGTCGTATATATGCATACATATATGGTTATCATATATCACATATCATATATAAGTCAAAAGGTAATAGTATTGAAACTTTATAAAAACAGTAATAGATATTAATTAATAATAATATAATAATTAATAATATTTATTTAGTAAATAAAAAGAACATGTGCATAAATCATAGCAGCCATATACCGACACTTATTAGCTTTGGGTATTATTTCGGATTCCATTGTTAATCAATGTTGAATAAAAGTCTTCGGAAAAATCCCAAGTTTTTAGATTAACTATATTTATTTATTTTGGTCATTATGGTATAAAATTTAGTCATTAACTATTAAATAAAAATTACCTCAACTGTCCCTCTCATTTATGGGTGAAAATATAAAGTGTTGAAATGTAATAACTAGGTCCTAAGTATAATTTTAATAAGTCTAAAACTTATAGAACTCATTTTCGTATCTCCTTTTATTTTAAAATTACAATAGTTTGAAATTAACTTGCTTAATATCATTCGAACATCAAATGAACATTACAATTATTTAATATTTATTTTTAATATACTTTATTCATATATAGAGATATATTTTAAATAATAATTATTATTTTTACATAATTATTTTCTAATAATTACATCATAAATTATATTTCAAATCATATATATATTTATTTAAATATATACATACCTATTTACAAATAGTTGTTCGTGAATCGTCGAGAATTGGTCAAAGGTCATTTGAATATATGAAACAGTTCAAAAAAATTTTGAGACTAATCCTAACAGACTTGGCTTATCTTGTCAAAAATATAATATCCTATCGAGAGTTTGGTTTAAAATTAGTCAGAATTTTCCGGGTCGTGACAGTACCTACCCGTTAAAGAAATTTCGTCCCAAAATTTAACCGAGGTCATCATGGCTAACAATAAGAATGTTTTTCATGACGAATATGAGTTGATAAATAGTGTTTTATCATTTTCGATTAATATGGATAAAACGATTCGATCATGCGAAGCGTACGAGTGAAGCTATCACAAAAGAGTGAAAAGTTTCGTCTTAACTTTTGACGTAGTCATGGTAGATTTCAGAAATTTAAGAAAATCTTCTAATCAGAAAGAAAATATATTAGCACGAATTATTAGCAACTGTTGAAATTACGGAATAACGGAAATATCAAGGAATATTTCCGTGATATGCTTAGAGATTAAGTAGAATGAAAGAGTCGTGTAACATGGCACATGATGAGGGTAAGATCTGTGAACCATCATCACATTCCATTAGAAATTTAGCATGACTTACTGTAATATAACCACGTTGGCCCGGCGTCATTATATTATACTAACTCATGCTTCAATTCCCTACACTTCTCCAAAAATCATCCATAATTTAAACTCAAATTTTATAGAAGGATAGAAACTGAAACAGTTTCTTTTATGAGATAACATAGATAGCACGACAAGATAGATAATTTTGGATGAAGATATTTATGAAGATATCTTCAGAAATATTGAAGATATTTATGACGATATTTTGAAATTTCTAGATAGAAGGATGATGTAGAAAATGTTTCCGCAAGGATTTTAACATGACTTCGGAGCAAGATTTTCTCTAAAGATTTCGCCGAATCAAGAATTTCCTGGATTCTTTGAATATAGGGTTTGGTCCTTGTATTTGCCCTTGGTCTACTTCATGGTTAGCTCAATCCATTTTTCTCTACCAAATTTTCTATCTAGTGTTCCTAACACTTCCTTCTTTATCATCAACTTTTGGCTATTAAGACCATCTACAACATGCTGCTTCATCAGCATTTTCAAAGTTAACGGACCTGGGTCATCGGTTATCAAACCGAGGTGGTTTCAGGAGAATTGTGTTTTTAAATGATTAAATATTGATGGTAATATGGTGGAATATAAAAATTTTCTCGGTAACAATAATAGTGGTAAATGTATATATCAAAGTTATAATAAGGTTGATGCGAACGAAAAGTCGAAGTTGACTTGTTGGAGCTATGACAAAATTGGCTACTTTGGAAAGGGATTGCAAAGTGATTTTCGGTAGTAACATCGCCAAAGGAGCTAGCACATATACGTGTTAAACCTTTACTCAGGTTCCAAGAGTTTTTTTTTTTTAGGTGCATAACTATATGCATAAATCTTTTCTTCTGTAGATGAAGTGTGGTTGGTTCATCCTCTCGATTGAGGTTTTTCAAGAATCATGAAAGGTTTGAACGCGGATTGTAATCGTCAAGATTCAAATGAGGTTTAAGATGAAATCAAGTGGCAAACTTGAAGAATTGTTTAGTTTCATATGTTATAATTAATTTTTAATTCATTTTTAATTGTCCAAAGTTAGCAGTCCAATAGTCCAATTGTCCAATAGTCCAATATATCCATATATGATTTAATATATATAATATTTGAATTAATTAATACATATCGTGACCCGTATACCGGTCTCAGTTTTGATCACAACTTAAACCATATATATATTTTGGAATCAACCTCAACCCTGTATAGCCAACTCCAACATTCACATATAGAGTGTCTATGGTTGTTCCAAAATATATATATAGATGAGTTGATATGATAGGTCGAAACCTTGTATAAGTACCCCGTTATTTAAAGTGCGTAAAATAAATAAATATATATCATGACCCGTGTACAACGTATTATCTCAGAATTAATCCGACGTATTGTGTACATGTGTCCCGATTTAAAGTGCGTAAAAGTAAATAACAGAAATTAAATGACGATAAATAAAATTGCGAGAATGTAAATTGCGATAAATAAAATGTAACCAGTTAGCTAGGAATAGTTAGCTAGGAATAGTTAGCTAGGAACAGTTAGCGTGGGATCTTAACAAAATTCATCATAGTTAATTTGTTTGTTTCTAACACTTTTTATTTTGTCCAATGTTTTCTTCGTTATGCCACTTGTTGGATTCTGATAAGTCAAAACCCAAATATGAAATTGAATGAAAATGGTTATTCTGTGGTGAACGGATTCGTATCTTTGTGGATGTAAGTAGGATATTAAATGACAGTTGAATCAGATTTGAAGAATGTACAGTGTAACTTATTAATGTGAAATCTAAATATTCCTCGGGTATTACCTACCCGTTAAAATATTTTCACCATTAACAGTTTGTACGAATGAATTTTTAATTACAATCTTTATGAAAATATACTTGCATATACATTTTCTGCAGATGTAATCATGGGTTTAATGAGTCAATAAGATATTAAACTCATTTGATTTATCGTTAGTACTTGATTACATGATCTCTAAAACATTAGAGATTACATAATCGCCATGTCGAACGAAGATAATCGATGTAGAACGATATGTAGAACGAAGATAAAGTAGATAGTACGATACGTAGAACGATGGTTAGGCTCGAGGTACAGAATGAGATGTTGAGGCATGTGATGTTGAAACTTGGGTTGTTGGTGGTGCTGGTGTCGATGTTGGTGGCACTATTGGTGCCGGTGATATTGATGGAGCTGTTAAGTTTTGCACCATATTCTCCAAAGCCACTACTCGAGCGCGAAGCTCGTTGACTTCTTCGATTACTCCGGGATGATTGTCGGTAGGAACGAGCGGATGGATAAGGTTTAGAATTTTAGATATAAGATAATCGTGACGAGATATTCGAGCAACGAGAGTGAAAATGGTGTTTCGAACAGGTTCGCCGGTAAGTGATTCAGGTTCTTCGCCAAAAGGTGAATTCGGTTGGTGGAAGGGATCGCATGTAGTGACCCGAACTTTTCCATGTTTATATATATATATATTAAATGAAATTGTTATTTACATGATTAAGTGTTTCCAACATGTTAAGCAATCAAACTTGTTAAGACTTGATTAATTGAAATAGGTTTCATATAGACAATTGACCACCCAAGTTGACCGGTGATTCACCAACGTTAAAACTTGTAAAAACTATATGATGACATATATATGGTTATATATATAGTTAACATGATTTTATTATAAGTATGTATCTCATTAGGTATTTTAACAATGAGTTATATACATAAAAATGAGACTATTAATTTAAGAAACTCGAAAACGATATATATAACGATTATCGTTATAACAACGTCTTACTAGGTACATATGAATCATATTAAGATATTGATACACTTGGTTAATTATGTTAAATGATAAGTAAATATATTATTAAGTGTATTAACAATGAAATACATATGTAAAAATAAGACTACTAACTTAATGATTTCGAAACGAGACATATATGTAACGATTATCGTTGTAATGACATTTAACTGTATATATATATCATACTAAGATATATTATATATCATAATATCATGATAATCTAACAATTTAACATCTCATTTGTTATAATAAACAATGGGTTAACAACATTCAACAAGATCGTTAACCTAAAAGTTTCAAAACAACATTTACATGTAACGACTAACGATGACTTAACGACTCAGTTAAAATGTATATACATGCAGTGTTTTAATATGTATTCATACACTTTTGAAATACTTCAAGACACTTATCAAAATACTTCTACTTAACAAAAATGCTTACAGTTACATCCTCGTTCAGTTTCATCAACAATTCTACTCGTATGCACCCGTATTCGTACTCGTACAATACACAGCTTTTAGATGTATGTACTATTATTATATACACTCCAATGATCAGCTCTTAGCAGCCCATGTGAGTCACCTAACACATGTGGGAACCATCATTTAGCAACTAGCATGAAATATCTTATAAAATTACAAAAATATGAGTAATCATTCATGACTTATTTACATGAAAACAAAATTACATATCCTTTATATCTAATCCATACACCAACGACCAAAAACACCTACAAACACTTTAATTCTTCAATTTTCTTCATCTAATTGATCTCTCTCAAGTTCTATCTTCAAGTTCTAAGTGTTCTTCATAAATTCCAAAAGTTCTAGTTTCATAAAATCAAGAATACTTCCAAGATTGCAAGTTTACTTCCAAGTTTTCTAAATCCATTCCAAGTAATCATCCAAGATCAAGAAACCTTTGTTACTTACAGTAGGTTATCTTTCTAATACAAGTTAATAATCATATTCAAACATTAATTCAATTTCTATAACTATAACAATCTTATTTCGAGTGGAAATCTTACTTGAAATTGTTTTCGTGTCATGATTCTGCTTCAAGAACTTTCAAGCCATCCAAGGATCCTTTGAAGCTAGATCTATTTTTCTCATTTCCAGTAGGTTTATCCAAGGAACTTGAGGTAGTAATTATGTTCATAACATCATTCGATTCATACATATAAAGCTATCTTATTCGAAGGTTTAAACTTTTAATCACTAGAACGTAGTTTAGTTAATTCTAAACTTGTTCGCAAATAAAAGTTAATCCTTCTAACTTGACTTTTAAAATCAACTAAACACATGTTCTATATCTATATGATATGCTAACTTAATGATTTAAAACCTGGATACACGAAAAACACCGTAAAACCGGATTTACGCCGTCGTAGTAACACCGCGGGCTGTTTTGGGTTAGTTAATTAAAAACTATGATAAACTTTGATTTAAAAGTTGTTATTCTGGGAAAATGATTTTTATTATGAACATGAAACTATATCCAAAAATTATGGTTAAACTCAAAGTGGAAGTATGTTTTCTAAAATGGTCATCTAGACTAAGATACGTATACAATGGTCATCTAGCTATACAGGGTTGAGGTTGATTCCAAAATATATATAGTTTGAGTTGTGATCAATACTAAGATACATATACACTGGGTCGTGGATTGATTCAAGATAATATTTATCGATTTATTTCTGTACATCTAACTGTGGACAACTAGTTGTAGGTTGCTAACGAGGACAGCTGACTTAATAAACTTAAAACATCAAAATATATTAAAAGTGTTGTAAATATATTTTGAACATACTTTGATATATATGTATATATTGTTATAGGTTCGTGAATCAACCAGTGGCCAAGTCTTACTTCCCGACGAAGTAAAAATCTGTGAAAGTGAGTTATAGTCCGACTTTTAAAATCTAATATTTTTGGGATGAGAATACATGCAGGTTTTATAAATGATTTACAAAATAGACACAAGTACGTGAAACTACATTCTATGGTTGAATTATCGAAATCGAATATGCCCTTTTTTATTAAGTCTGGTAATCTAAGAATTAGGGAACAGACACCCTAATTGATGCGAATCCTAAAGATAGATCTATTGGGCCTAACAAACCCCATCCAAAGTACCGGATGCTTTAGTACTTCAAAATTTATATCATATCCGAAGGGTGTCCCGGAATGATGGGGATATTCTTATATATGCATCTTGTTAATGTCGGTTACCAGGTGTTCACCATATGAATGATTTTTATCTCTATGTATGGGATGTGTATTGAAATATGAAATCTTGTGGTCTATTGTTACGATTTGATATATATAGGTTAAACCTATAACTCATCAACATTTTTGTTGACGTTTAAAGCATGTTTATTCTCAGGTGAATACTAAGAGCTTCCGCTGTTGCATACTAAAATAAGGACAAGATTTGGAGTCCATGTTTGTATGATATTGTGTAAAAACTGCATTCAAGAAACTGATTTCGATGTAACATATTTGTATTGTAAACCATTATGTAATGGTCGTGTGTAAACAGGATATTTTATATTATCATTATTTGATAATCTAAGTAAAGCTTTTTAAACCTTTATTTATGAAATAAAGGTTATGGTTTGTTTTAAAAATGAATGCAGTCTTTGAAAAATGTCTCATATAGAGGTCAAAACCTCGCAACGAAATCAATTAATATGGAACGTTTTTAATCGATAAGAACGGGACATTTCAGTTGGTATCCGAGCGTTGGTCTTAGAGAACCAGAAAATTTGAATTAGTGTGTCTTATCGAGTTTGTTAGGATGCATTAGTGAGTCTGGACTTCGACCGTATTTTTTTTAAAAATGATTGCTTAACATTTTTGTTGGAAACTATATATTATTAACATGTATATATTATGTGATATATTAATCTCTTAACATGTTTGATATTGTGTGATAGATGTCTACCTCTAGCACAAATCCCATTGACTCACCTAATAATAACGAAGAGTCGAATATATATTGTACTGATTCACAAGTTCCCGAAGAGGAACTGGAAGAAGAATCAGAACCGGAAGAAGAATTAGAACCGGAAGAGGAGGAACCGGAAGAAGAAATAGAACCGGTGGGGGAAATAATAAAACGGTTAAGTAAAAGAAAATCCTCAACCAATCAACCAAGGTTAATTATGGTCAATGGTGTTTCCGCCAAGGAAGCAAAATATTGGGAGGATTATCAATTCTTCGATGAATCGGATTCCGACGAGAATTCTGATGATGTTATAGAAATTACCCCAACTAAATTTAAAAAGGCAAAAGAAAATAATAAGGGAAAAGGCATAAAAATAGAGAAATCTAATTCCAACCCCGATGAACTTTTTATGTATCGTCAACCCCCGAAGTCCTTAAGTTGTAACAATGACCCGGGAACCTCTAAACCAGCAGGTTTTTCTAAACCGTTGTGGAAAACGACAGCTAGTATTAGGGGAACATCATATATCCCTAGAAACTTGGCAAAACGAACCAAAACCGAAGAAGAAGAAACGAGCGAGTCAGAATAAGATAGTTGTATTCGTGTGGTGTAATATATGTAATATAGTGTGCTTATGCTTTATGATATATGTAAAAATTGCTTGTATTAATAAGTATTTTTTTTATAAATCTAACTCTTGTCTATTTTACTGTATAAAAACACAAAATGAATAGACAACCCAATATTTTAAGAGACCTACTGAAATGTCCCGTTCTTATTGATTAAAAACGTTCCATATTAATTGATTTCGTTGCGAGGTTTTGACCTCTATATGAGACGTTTTTCAAAGACTGCATTCATTTTTAAAACAAACCATAACCTTTATTTCATAAATAAAGGTTTAAAAAGCTTTACGTAGATTATCAAATAATGATAATCTAAAATATCCTGTTTACACACGACCATTACATAATGGTTTACAATACAAATATGTTACATCGAAATCAGTTTCTTGAATGCAGTTTTTACACAATATCATACAAACATGGACTCCAAATCTTGTCCTTATTTTAGTATGCAACAGCGGAAGCTCTTAATATTCACCTGAGAATAAACATGCTTTAAACGTCAACAAAAATGTTGGTGAGTTATAGGTTTAACCTATATATATCAAATCGTAACAATAGACCACAAGATTTCATATTTCAATACACATCCCATACATAGAGATAAAAATCATTCATATGGTGAACACCTGGTAACCGACATTAACAAGATGCATATATAAGAATATCCCCATCATTCCCGGACACCCTTCGGATATGATATAAATTTCGAAGTACTAAAGCATCCGGTACTTTGGATGGGGTTTGTTAGGCCCAATAGATCTATCTTTAGGATTCGCGTCAATTAGGGTGTCTGTTCCCTAATTCTTAGATTACCAGACTTAATAAAAAGGGGCATATTCGATTTCGATAATTCAACCATAGAATGTAGTTTCACGTACTTGTGTCTATTTTGTAAATCATTTATAAAACCTGCATGTATTCTCATCCCAAAAATATTAGATTTTAAAAGTGGGACTATAACTCACTTTCACAAATTTTTACTTCGTCGGGAAGTAAGACTTGGCCACTGGTTGATTCACGAACCTATAACAATATATACATATATATCAAAGTATGTTCAAAATATATTTACAACACTTTTAATATATTTTGATGTTTTAAGTTTATTAAGTCAGCTGTCCTCGTTAGTAACCTACAACTAGTTGTCCACAGTTAGATGTACAGAAATAAATCGATAAATATTATCTTGAATCAATCCACGACCCAGTGTATACGTATCTCAGTATTGATCACAACTCAAACTATATATATTTTGGAATCAACCTCAACCCTGTATAGCTAACTCCAACATTCACATATAGAGTGTCTATGGTTGTTCCGAAATATATATAGATGTGTCGACATGATAGGTCGAAACATTGTATACGTGTCTATGGTATCTCAAGATTACATAATATACAATACAAGTTGATTAAGTTATGGTTGGAATAGATTTGTTACCAATTTTCACGTAGCTAAAATGAGAAAAATTATCCAATCTTGTTTTACCCATAACTTCTTCATTTTAAATCCGTTTTGAGTGAATCAAATTGCTATGGTTTCATATTGAACTCTATTTTATGAATCTAAACAGAAAAAGTATAGGTTTATAGTCGGAAAAATAAGTTACAAGTCGTTTTTGTAAAGGTAGTCATTTCAGTCGAAAGAACGACGTCTAGATGACCATTTTAGAAAACATACTTCCACTTTGAGTTTAACCATAATTTTTGGATATAGTTTCATGTTCATAATAAAAATCATTTTCTCAGAATAACAACTTTTAAATCAAAGTTTATCATAGTTTTTAATTAACTAACCCAAAACAGCCCGCGGTGTTACTACGACGGCGTAAATCCGGTTTTACGGTGTTTTTCGTGTTTCCAGGTTTTAAATCATTAAGTTAGCATATCATATAGATATAGAACATGTGTTTAGTTGATTTTAAAAGTCAAGTTAGAAGGATTAACTTTTGTTTGCGAACAAGTTTAGAATTAACTAAACTATGTTCTAGTGATTACAAGTTTAAACCTTTTAATAAGATAGCTTTATATGTATGAATCGAATGATGTTATGAACATCATTAATACCTTAAGTTCCTTGGATAAACCTACTGGAAAAGAGAAAAATGGATCTAGCTTCAATGGATCCTTGGATGGCTCGAAGTTCTTGAAGCAGAATCATGACACGAAAACAAGTTCAAGTAAGATCATCACTTGAAATAAGATTGTTATAGTTATAGAAATTGAACCAAAGTTTGAATATGATTATTACCTTGTATTAGAATGATAACCTACTGTAAGAAACAAAGATTTCTTGAGGTTGGATGATCACCTTACAAGATTGGAAGTGAGCTAGCAAACTTGAAAGTATTCTTGATTTTATGAAACTATAACTTTTGGAATTTATGAAGAACACTTAGAACTTGAAGATAGAACTTGAGAGAGATCAATTAGATGAAGAAAATTGAAGAATGAAAGTGTTTGTAGGTGTTTTTGGTCGTTGGTGTATGGATTAGATATAAAGGATATGTAATTTTGTTTTCATGTAAATAAGTCATGAATGATTACTCATATTTTTGTAATTTTATGAGATATTTCATGCTAGTTGCCAAATGATGGTTCCCACATGTGTTAGGTGACTCACAGGGGCTGCTAATAGCTGATCATTGGAGTGTATATACCAATAGTACATACATCTAAAAGCTGTGTATTGTACGAGTACGAATACGGGTGCATACGAGTAGAATTGTTGATGAAACTGAACGAGGATGTAATTGTAAGCATTTTTGTTAAGTAGAAGTATTTTGATAAGTGTATTTAAGTCTTTCAAAAGTGTATAAATACATATTAAAACACTACATGTATATACATTTTAACTGAGTCGTTAAGTCATCGTTAGTCGTTACATGTAAGTGTTGTTTTGAAACCTTTAGGTTAACGATCTTGTTAAATGTTGTTAACCCAATGTTTATAATATCAAATGAGATTTTAAATTATTATATTATCATGATATTATCATGTATGAATATCTCTTAATATGATATATATACATTAAATGTCTTTACAACGATAATCGTTACATATATGTCTCGTTTAAAAATCATTAAGTTAGTAGTCTTGTTTTTACATATGTAGTTCATTGTTAATATACTTAATGATATGTTTACTTATCATAGTATCATGTTAACTATATATATATATATCCATTATATGTCATTATATAGTTTTTACAAGTTTTAACGTTCGTGAATCACCGGTCAACTTGGGTGGTCAATTGTCTATATGAAACATATTTCAATTAATCAAGTCTTAACAAGTTTGATTGCTTAACATGTTGGAAACATTTAATCATGTAAATATCAATCTCAATTAATATATATAAACATGGAAAAGTTTGGGTCACTACAGTACCTACCCGTTAAATAAATTTCGTCCCGAAATTTTAAGCTGTTGAAGGTGTTGACGAATCTTCTGGAAATAGATGCGGGTATTTCTTCTTCATCTGATCTTCACGCTCCCAGGTGAACTCGGGTCCTCTACGAGCATTCCATCGAACCTTAACAATTGGTATCTTGTTTTGCTTAAGTCTTTTAACCTCACGATCCATTATTTCGACGGGTTCTTCGATGAATTGAAGTTTTTCGTTGATTTGGATTTCATCTAACAGAATAGTGAGATCTTCTTTAGCAAAACATTTCTTTAAATTCGAGACGTGGAAAGTGTTATGTACAGCCGCGAGTTGTTGAGGTAACTCTAGTCGGTAAGCTACTGGTCCGACACGATCAATAATCTTGAATGGTCCAATATACCTTGGATTTAATTTCCCTCGTTTACCAAATCGAACAACGCCTTTCCAAGGTGAAACTTTAAGCATGACCATCTCTCCAATTTCAAATTCTATATCTTTTCTTTTAATGTCAGCGTAGCTCTTTTGTCGACTTTGGGCGGTTTTCAACCGTTGTTGAATTTGGATGATCTTCTCGGTAGTTTCTTGTATAATCTCAGGACCCGTAATCTGTCTATCCCCCACTTCACTCCAACAAATAGGAGACCTGCACTTTCTACCATAAAGTGCTTCAAACGGCGCCATCTCAATGCTTGAATGGTAGCTGTTGTTGTAGGAAAATTCTGCTAACGGTAGATGTCGATCCCAACTGTTTCCGAAATCAATAACACATGCTCGTAGCATGTCTTCAAGCGTTTGTATCGTCCTTTCACTCTGCCCATCAGTTTGTGGATGATAGGCAGTACTCATGTCTAGACGAGTTCCTAATGCTTGCTGTAATGTCTGCCAGAATCTTGAAATAAATCTGCCATCCCTATCAGAGATAATAGAGATTGGTATTCCATGTCTGGAGACGACTTCCTTCAAATACAGTCATGCTAACTTCTCCATCTTGTCATCTTCTCTTATTGGCAGGAAGTGTGCTGATTTGGTGAGACGATCAACTATTACCCAAATAGTATCAAAACCACTTGCAGTCCTTGGCAATTTAGTGATGAAATCCATGGTAATGTTTTCCCATTTCCATTCCGGGATTTCGGGTTGTTGAAGTAGACCTGATGGTTTCTGATGCTCAGCTTTGACCTTAGAACACGTCAAACATTCTCCTACGTATTTAGCAACATCGGCTTTCATACCCGGCCACCAAAAATGTTTCTTGAGATCCTTGTACATCTTCCCCGTTCCAGGATGTATTGAGTATCTGGTTTTATGAGCTTCTCTAAGTACCATTTCTCTCATATCTTCAAATTTTGGTACCCAAATCCTTTCAGCCCTATACCGGGTTCCGTCTTCCTGAATATTAAGATGCTTCTCCGATCCTTTGGGTATTTCATCCTTTAAATTTCCCTCTTTTAAAACTCCTTGTTGCGCCTTCTTTATTTGAGTAGTAAGGTTATTATGAATCATTATATTCATAGATTTTACTCGAATGGGTTCTCTGTCCTTCCTGCTCAAGGCATCGGCTACCACATTTGCCTTCCCCGGGTGGTAACGAATCTCAAAGTCGTAATCATTCAATAATTCAATCCACCTACGCTGCCTCATATTCAGTTGTTTCTGATTAAATATGTGTTGAAGACTTTTGTGGTCGGTATATATAATACTTTTAACCCCATATAAGTAGTGCCTCCAAGTCTTTAATGCAAAAACAACCGCGCCTAATTCCAAATCATGCGTCGTATAATTTTGTTCGTGAATCTTCAATTGTCTAGACGCATAAGCAATCACCTTCGTTCGTTGCATTAATACACAACCGAGACCTTGCTTTGATGCGTCACAATAAATCACAAAATCATCATTCCCTTCAGGCAATGACAATATAGGTGCCGTAGTTACCTTTTTCTTCAATAACTGAAACGCTTTCTCTTGTTCATCATTCCATTCAAATTTCTTCCCTTTATGCGTTAATGCAGTCAAGGGTTTTGCTATTCTGGAAAAGTCTTGGATGAACCTTCTGTAGTAACCAGCTAGTCCTAAAAATTGGCGTATGTGTTTCGGAGTTTTCGGGGTTTCCCACTTTTCAACAGTTTCTATCTTTGCCGGATCCACCTTAATACCTTCTTTGTTCACTATGTGACCGAGGAATTGAACTTCTTCCAACCAAAATGCACACTTTGAAAACTTAGCGTACAATTCTTCCTTCCTCAATACTTCTAACACCTTTCTCAAATGTTCACCGTGCTCTTGGTCATTCTTTGAGTAAATAAGTATGTCATCAATGAAAACAATGACAAACTTGTCAAGGTATGGTCCACACACTCGGTTCATAAGGTCCATGAACACAGCTGGTGCATTAGTTAAACCAAATGGCATGACCATAAACTCGTAATGACCGTAACGTGTTCTGAAAGCAGTCTTTGGAATATCATCTTCTTTCACCCACATTTGATGATACCCGGAACGTAAGTCAATCTTTGAATAAACAGACGAGCCTTGTAGTTGATCAAATAAGTCGTCGATTCTTGGTAGTGGGTAGCGGTTCTTGATGGTAAGTTTGTTCAACTCTCGGTAGTCGATACACAACCTGAATGTACCATCTTTCTTCTTGACAAACAAAACAGGAGCTCCCCACGGTGATGTGCTTGGTCGAATGAAACCACGCTCTAAAAGTTCTTGTAATTGGCTTTGCAGTTCTTTCATCTCGCTGGGTGCGAGTCTGTAAGGAGCACGAGCTATTGGTGCAGCTCCTGGTATAAGATCTATTTGAAATTCAACGGATCGATGTGGGGGTAATCCCAGTAATTCTTTCGAAAATACGTCGGGAAATTCTTTTGCGACGGGAACATCATTGATGCTCTTTTCTTCAGTTTGTACTTTCTCGACGTGTGCTAGAACAGCATAGCAACCTTTTCTTATTAGTTTTTGTGCCTTCAAATTACTAATAAGATGTAGCTTCGTGTTGCCCTTTTCTCCGTACACCATTAAGGGTTTTCTTTTTTCTCGTATAATGCGAATTGCATTTTTGTAACAAACGATCTCCGCTTTCACTTCTTTCAACCAGTCCATACCGATTATCACATCAAAACTCCCTAACTCTACTGGTATCAAATCAATCTTAAATGTTTCGCTAACCAGTTTAATTTCTCGATTCCGACATATATTATCTGCTGAAATTAATTTACCATTTGCTAATTCGAGTAAAAATTTACTATCCAAAGGCGTCAATGGACAACTTAATTTAGCACAAAAATCTCTACTCATATAGCTTCTATCCGCACCCGAATCAAATAAAACGTAAGCAGATTTATTGTCAATAAGAAACGTACCCGTAACAAGCTCCGGGTCTTCCTGTGCCTCTGCCGCATTAATATTGAAAACTCTTCCACGGCCTTGTCCATTCGTGTTCTCCTGGTTCGGGCAATTTCTAATAATGTGGCCCGGTTTTCCACATTTATAACAAACTACATTGGCATAACTTGCTCCGACACTACTTGCTCCGCCATTACTCGTTCCGACACCATTTGTTCCTTTCGTTCTATTAACCCCTGGTCCGTAGACCTCACACTTCGCCGCGCTATGACCATTTCTTTTACACTTGTTGCAAAATTTGGTGCAGAACCCCGAGTGATTCTTTTCACACCTTTGGCATAGCTGCTTCTGATTGTTGTTGTTGTTGCGGTTATTATTGTTGTTGGGATGATTGTTGTAGTTGCTGTTGTTGTTGTTGTTATTGTTGTTGGGCCGTTTGTTGTAGTTGCGATTGATGTTGCGATTGTTGGGATAATTGTTGCGATTATTGTTGTAATTGCTGTTGTTGTTGTATTGGTGATTCTTATCACCGTTTTCCTCCCACTTTCTTTTGACTTGCTTCACATTGGCCTCTTCAGCAGTCTGTTCTTTAATTCTTTCTTCAATTTGGTTCACGAGTTTGTGAGCCATTCTACATGCCTGTTGTATGGAGGCGGGCTCGTGTGAACTTATATCTTCTTGGATTCTTTCCGGTAATCCTTTCACAAACGCGTCGATCTTCTCTTCCTCATCTTCGAATGCTCCCGGACACAATAGGCACAATTCTGTGAATCGTCTTTCGTACGTGGTAATATCAAATCCTTGGGTTCGTAACCCTCTAAGTTCTATCTTGAGCTTATTGACCTCGGTTCTGGGACGGTACTTCTCGTTCATCAAGTGCTTGAATGCTGACCACGGTAGTGCGTACGCATCGTCTTGTCCCACTTGCTCTAGATAGGTATTCCACCATGTTAACGCAGAACCTGTGAAGGTATGTGTAGCGTACTTTACTTTGTCCTCTTCAGTACACTTACTTATGGCAAACACCGATTCGACCTTCTCGGTCCACCGTTTCAATCCGATCGGTCCTTCGGTTCCATCAAATTCCAAAGGTTTGCAGGCAGTTAATTCTTTGTAGGTGCATCCTACACGATTTCCTGTACTGCTAGATCCAAGGTTATTGTTGGTATGTAGCGCAGCCTGTACTGCGGCTATATTTGAAGCTAGAAAAGTACGGAATTCCTCTTCATTCATATTCACGGTGTGTCGAGTAGTCGGTGCCATTTCCTTCAAAATAGTTAAATGGAACAAGTTAATCATACAGAATATTAAGATTAGTTAATAGTATTTCGTAGCATAATATGAACTCATTTATAAAAGCTTTTTCTTCATATTAGCGTTTTATAAGTTTAAATTCGGGTAGTACCTACCCGTTAAGTTCATACTTAGTAGCTAATATACAATTCAACTACTACAATTCTATATGAAAAACTGATTATAATAATATTTCGCGTTCAAACTTTTATACAATATTTTACAAACTTACAATACCGCTTATTTTACATAAAGCATGAAATATAGCACACAATAACTTTGATACAAGATAGTTGTGAAGATAATTCTAGCTAGTACACAAGTTGTTCAGCAAAGGCAATAAAGACACGTAATTCATACGTCCAGAAACAAGTCATGCATTCTGGTTTTACTAGGACTACTTCCCATCCTTGGTCTTGTGCAACATAACCGTTATGGCCGTTGATAAGACAGCGTGTTGTAATGTCGTCAAAGGGACGAGGGTTACGTAATGTCCAACAGTCCCGTAATAATCTAAAAACCTCATTTCTTACCCCAATTACCGACTCCGTCACTTGTGGAAACGTTTTGTTTAATAGTTGTAGCCCGATGTTCTTGTTCTCACTTTGGTGAGAAGCGAACATTACTAATCCGTAAGCATAACATGCTTCTTTATGTTGCATGTTAGCCGCTTTTTCTAAATAACGAAGTCCAATATTCGGATATATTGAGTCAAAATAATTTCTTAACCCGTTGCGTAAAATAGCATTTGGGTTCCCCGCAATATATGCGTCAAAGTAAACACATCGTAACTTATGGGTTTCCCAATGTGATATCCCCCATCTTTCAAACGAAAGTCTCTTATAAACCAAGACATTCTTGGAACGTTCTTCGAATGTCTTACAAACTGATCTTGCCTTAAATAGTTGTGCCGAAGAATTCTGGCCGACTCTAGACAAGATTTCATCAATCATGTCTCCGGGTAGGTCTCTTAAAATATTGGGTTGTCTATCCATTTTGTGTTTTTAAAGTGTAAAATAGACAAGAGTTAGATTCATAAAAAAATACTTATTAATACAAGCAATTTTTACATATATCATAAAGCATAAGAACACTATATTACATATATTACACCACACGAATACAACTATCTTATTCCGACTCGCTCGTTTCTTCTTCTTCGGTTTTGGTTCGTTTTGCCAAGTTTCTAGGGATATATGATGTTCCCCTAATACGAGCCGTCGTTGTCCTCATTGGTTTAGAAAAACCTGGTGGTTTAGAGGTTCCCGGGTCATTGTTACAACTTAAGGACTTCGGGCGTTGACGATACATATAAAGTTCATCGGGGTTGGAATTAGATTTCTCTATTTTTATGCCCTTTCCCTTATTATTTTCTTTTGCCTTTTTAAATTCAGTTGGGGTAATTTCTATAACATCATCGGAATTCTCGTCGGAATCCGATTCATCGGAGAATTGGTAATCCTCCCAATATTTTGCTTCCTTGGTGGAAACACCATTGACCATAATTAACCTTGGTCGGTTGGTTGAGGATTTTCTTTTACTTAACCGTTTTATTATTTCCCCCACCGGTTCTATTTCTTCATCCGGTTCCGATTCTTCTTCCAGTTCCGATTCTTCTTCCGGTTCCGACTCTTCTTCTGGTTCCTCTTCGGGAACTTGTGAATCAGTCCACGAATCATTCCAATTTACATTTGACTCTTCATTATTATTAGGTGAGTCAATGGGACTTGTTCTAGAGGTAGACATCTATCACATAATATCAAACGCGTTAAGAGATTAATATATCACATAATATTCACATGTTAAAAATATATAGTTTCCAACAAAATTTGTTAAGCAATCATTTTTCAAGTAAACACGGTCGAAGTCCAGACTCACTAATGCATCCTAACAAACTCGATAAGACACACTAATGCAAAATTCTGGTTCTCTAAGACCAACGCTCGGATACCAACTGAAATGTCCCGTTCTTATTGATTAAAAACGTTCCATATTAATTGATTTCGTTGCGAGGTTTTGACCTCTATA
Source organism: Rutidosis leptorrhynchoides (assembly GCF_046630445.1). Lineage (NCBI taxonomy): Eukaryota > Viridiplantae > Streptophyta > Magnoliopsida > Asterales > Asteraceae > Rutidosis > Rutidosis leptorrhynchoides. The sequence goes on from NC_092339.1 coordinate 139,165,524, forward strand.
TGAGACGTTTTTCAAAGACTGCATTCATTTTTAAAACAAACCATAACCTTTATTTCATAAATAAAGGTTTAAAAAGCTTTACGTAGATTATCAAATAATGATAATCTAAAATATCATGTTTACACACGACCATTACATAATGGTTTACAATACAAATATGTTACATCGAAATCAGTTTCTTGAATGCAGTTTTTACACAATATCATACAAACATGGACTCCAAATCTTGTCCTTATTTTAGTATGCAACAGCGGAAGATCTTAATATTCACCTGAGAATAAACATGCTTTAAACGTCAACAAAAATGTTGGTGAGTTATAGGTTTAACCTATATATATCAAATCGTAACAATAGACCACAAGATTTCATATTTCAATACACATCCCATACATAGAGATAAAAATCATTCATATGGTGAACACCTGGTAACCGACATTAACAAGATGCATATATAAGAATATCCCCATCATTCCGGGACACCATTCGGATATGATATAAATTTCGAAGTACTAAAGCATCCGGTACTTTGGATGGGGTTTGTTAGGCCCAATAGATCTATCTTTAGGATTCGCGTCAATTAGGGTGTCTGTTCCCTAATTCTTAGATTACCAGACTTAATAAAAAGGGGCATATTCGATTTCGATAATTCAACCATAGAATGTAGTTTCACGTACTTGTGTCTATTTTGTAAATCATTTATAAAACCTGCATGTATTCTCATCCCAAAAATATTAGATTTTAAAAGTGGGACTATAACTCACTTTCACAGATTTTTACTTCGTCGGGAAGTAAGACTTGGCCACTGGTTGATTCACGAACCTATAACAATATATACATATATATCAAAGTATGTTCAAAATATATTTACAACACTTTTAATATATTTTGATGTTTTAAGTTTATTAAGTTAGCTGTCCTCGTTAGTAACCTACAACTAGTTGTCCACAGTTAGATGTACAGAAATAAATCGATAAATATTATCTTGAATCAATCCACGACCCAGTGTATACGTATCTCAGTATTGATCACAACTCAAACTATATATATTTTGGAATCAACCTCAACCCTGTATAGCTAACTCCAACATTCACATATAGAGTGTCTATGGTTGTTCCGAAATATATATAGATGTGTCGACATGATAGGTTGAAACATTGTATACGTGTCTATGGTATCTCAAGATTACATAATATACAATACAAGTTGATTAAGTTATGGTTGGAATAGATTTGTTACCAATTTTCACGTAGCTAAAATGAGAAAAATTATCCAATCTTGTTTTACCCATAACTTCTTCATTTTAAATCCGTTTTGAGTGAATCAAATTGCTATGGTTTCATATTGAACTCTATTTTATGAATCTAAACAGAAAAAGTATAGGTTTATAGTCGGAAAAATAAGTTACAAGTCGTTTTTGTAAAGGTAGTCATTTCAGTCGAAAGAACGACGTCTAGATGACCATTTTAGAAAACATACTTCCACTTTGAGTTTAACCATAATTTTTGGATATAGTTTCATGTTCATAATAAAAATAATTTTCTCAGAATAACAACTTTTAAATCAAAGTTTATCATAGTTTTTAATTAACTAACCCAAAACAGCCCGCGGTGTTACTACGACGGCGTAAATCCGGTTTTACGGTGTTTTTCGTGTTTCCAGGTTTTAAATCATTAAGTTAGCATATCATATAGATATAGAACATGTGTTTAGTTGATTTTAAAAGTCAAGTTAGAAGGATTAACTTTTGTTTGCGAACAAGTTTAGAATTAACTAAACTATGTTCTAGTGATTACAAGTTTAAACCTTTTAATAAGATAGCTTTATATGTATGAATCGAATGATGTTATGAACATCATTAATACCTTAAGTTCCTTGGATAAACCTACTGGAAAAGAGAAAAATGGATCTAGCTTCAATGAATCCTTGGATGGCTCGAAGTTCTTGAAGCAGAATCATGACACGAAAACAAGTTCAAGTAAGATCATCACTTGAAATAAGATTGTTATAGTTATAGAAATTGAACCAAAGTTTGAATATGATTATTACCTTGTATTAGAATGATAACCTACTGTAAGAAACAAAGATTTCTTGAGGTTGGATGATCACCTTACAAGATTGGAAGTGAGCTAGCAAACTTGAAAGTATTCTTGATTTTATGAAACTAGAACTTTTGGAATTTATGAAGAACACTTAGAACTTGAAGATAGAACTTGAGAGAGATCAATTAGATGAAGAAAATTGAAGAATTAAAGTGTTTTTAGGTGTTTTTGGTCGTTGGTGTATGGATTAGATATAAAGGATATGTAATTTTGTTTTCATGTAAATAAGTCATGAATGATTACTCATATTTTTGTAATTTTATGAGATATTTCATGCTAGTTGCCAAATGATGGTTCCCACATGTGTTAGGTGACTCACATGGGCTGCTAAGAGCTGATCATTGGAGTGTATATACCAATAGTACATACATCTAAAAGCTGTGTATTGTACGAGTACGAATACGGGTGCATACGAGTAGAATTGTTGATGAAACTGAACGAGGATGTAATTGTAAGCATTTTTGTTAAGTAGAAGTATTTTGATAAGTGTATTGAAGTCTTTCAAAAGTGTATAAATACATATTAAAACACTACATGTATATACATTTTAACTGAGTCGTTAAGTCATCGTTAGTCGTTACATGTAAGTGTTGTTTTGAAACCTTTAGGTTAACGATCTTGTTAAATGTTGTTAACCCAATGTTTATAATATCAAATGAGATTTTAAATTATTATATTATCATGATATTATCATGTATGAATATCTCTTAATATGATATATATACATTAAATGTCTTTACAACGATAATCGTTACATATATGTCTCGTTTAAAAATCATTAAGTTAGTAGTCTTGTTTTTACATATGTAGTTCATTGTTAATATACTTAATGATATGTTTACTTATCATAGTATCATGTTAACTATATATATATCCATTATATGTCATTATATAGTTTTTACAAGTTTTAACGTTCGTGAATCACCGGTCAACTTGGGTGGTCAATTGTCTATATGAAACATATTTCAATTAATCAAGTCTTAACAAGTTTGATTGCTTAACATGTTGGAAACATTTAATCATGTAAATATCAATCTCAATTAATATATATAAACATGGAAAAGTTCGGGTCACTACACCTACCCGGAGACATGATTGATGAAATCTTGTCTAGAGTCGGTCAGAATTCTTCGGCACAACTATTTACGGCGAAATCAGTTTGTAAGACATTCGAAGAACGTTCCAAGAATGTCTTGGTTTATAAGAGACTTTCGTTTAAAAGATGGGGGATATCACATTGGGAAACCCATAAGTTACGATGTGTTTACTTTGACGCATATATTGCGGGGAACCCAAATGCTATTTTACGCAACGGGTTAAGAAATTATTTTGACTCAAGGTATCTGAATATAGGACTTCATGATTTAGAAAAAGCGGCTAACATGCAACATAAAGAAGCATGCTGTGCTTACGGGTTAGTAATGTTCGCTTCTCACCAAAGTGAGAAAAAGAACATCGGGCTACAACTATTAAACAAAATGTTCCCACAAGTGACGGAGTCGGTAATTGGGGTAAGAAATGAGGTTTTTAGGTTATTACGAGACTGTTGGTCATTACGTAACCCTCGTCCCTTTGACGACGTTACAACACGCTGTCTTATCAACGACCATAACGGTTATGTTCCACAAGACCAAGGATGGAAAGTAGTCTTAATAAAACCAGAATGCATGACTTGTTTCTGGACGTATGAATTACGTGTCTTTATTACCTTTGCTGAACGACTTGTGTACTAGCTAGAATTATCTTCACAACTATCTTGTATCAAAGTTATTGTGTGCTATATTTCATGCTTTATGTAAAATAAGCGGTATTGTAAGTTTGTAAAATATTGTATAAAAGTTTGAACGCGAAATATTATTATAATCAGTTTTTCATATAGAATTGTAGTAGTTGAATTGTATATATTAGCTACTAAGTATGAACTTAACGGGTAGGTACTACTCGAATTTAAACTTATAAAATGCTAATATGAAGAAAAAGCTTTTATAAATGAGTTCATATTAACTACTCTTAATATTCTGTATGATTAACTTGTTCCATTTGACTATTTTGAAGGAAATGGCACCGACTACTCGACACACCGTGAATATGAATGAAGAGGAATTCCGTACTTTTCTAGCTTCAAACATAGCCGCAGTACAGGCTGCGCTACATACCAATAATAACCTTGGATCTAACAGTACAGGAAATCGTGTAGGATGCACCTACAAAGAATTCACTGCCTGCAAACCTTTGGAATTTGATGGAACCGAAGGACCGATCGGATTGAAAAGGTGGACCGAGAAGGTCGAATCGGTGTTTGCCATAAGTAAGTGTACTGAAGAGGACAAAGTGAAGTACGCTATGCATACCTTCACAGGTTCTGCATTAACATGGTGGAATACCTATCTAGAGCAAGTGGGACAAGATGATGCATACGCACTACCGTGGTCAGCATTCAAGCACTTGATGAACGAGAAGTACCGTCCCAGAACCGAGGTCAATAAGCTCTAGACAGAACTTAGAGGGTTACGAACCCAAGGATTTGATATTACCACGTACGAAAGACGATTCACAGAATTGTGCCTATTGTGTCCGGGAGCGTTCGAAGATGAGGAAGAGAAGATCGACGAGTTTGTGAAAGGATTACCGGAAAGAATCCAAGAAGATATAAGTTCACATGAGCCCGCCTCCATACAACAGGCATGTAGAATGGCTCACAAACTAGTGAACCAGATTGAGGAAAGAATTAAAGAACAGACTGCTGAAGAGGCCAATGTGAAGCAAGTCAAAAGAAAGTGGGAGGAAAACGGTGATAAGAATCACAAATACAACAACAACAGCAATTACAACAATAATCGCAACAACTATCCCAACAATCGCAACATCAATCGCAACTACAACAAACGGTCCAACAACAACAACAACAACAACAACAACAACAACAACAACAACAACAACAACAACAACAACAATAGCAGCAACTACAACAATCATCCCAACAACAATAATAACCGCAACAACAACAACAATCAGAAGCAACTATGACAAAGGTGTGAAAAGTATCACTCGGGGTTCTGCACCAAATTTTGCAACAAGTGTAAAAGAAATGGTCATAGCGCGGCGAAGTGTGAGGTCTACGGACCAGGGGTTAACAGAACGAAAGGAACAAATGGTGTCGGAACGAGTAATGGTGGAGCAAGTAGTGTCGGAGCAAGTTATGCCAATGTAGTTTGTTATAAATGTGGAAAACCGGGCCACATTATTAGAAATTGCCCGAACCAGGAGAACACGAATGGACAAGGCAGCGGAAGAGTTTTCAATATTAATGTGGCAGAGGCACAGGAAGACCCGGAGCTTGTTACGGGTACGTTTCTTATTGACAATAAATCTGCTTACGTTTTATTTGATTTGGGTGCGGATAGAAGCTATATGAGTAGAGATTTTTGTGCTAAATTAAGTTGCCCATTGACGCCTTTGGATAGTAAATTTTTACTCGAATTAGCAAATGGTAAATTAATTTCAGCAGATAATATATGTCGGAATCGAGAAATTAAAATGGTTAGCGAAACATTTAAGATTGACTTGATACCAGTAGAGTTAGGGAGTTTTGATGTGATAATCGGTATGGACTGGTTGAGAGAAGTGAAAGCAGAGATCGTATATTATAAAAATGCAATTCGCATTGTAAGAGAAAAAGGAAAACCCTTAATGGTGTACGGAGAAAAGAGCAACGCAAAGTTAAATCTTATTAGTAACCTGAAGGCACAAAAACTAATAAGAAAAGGTTGCTATGTTGTTCTAGCACACTTCGAGAAAGTACAAACTGAAGAAAAGAGCATCAATGATGTTCCCGTCGCAAAAGAATTTCCCGATGTATTTCCGAAAGAATTACCGGGATTACCCCCACATCGATCCGTTGAATTTCAAAGAGATCTTGTACCAGGAGCTGCACCAATAGCTCGTGCTCCTTACAGACTCGCACCCAGCGAGATGAAAGAACTGCAATGCCAATTACAAGAACTTTTAGAGCGTGGCTTCATTCGACCAAGCACATCACCGTGGGGAGCTCCTATTTTGTTTGTCAAGAAGAAAGATGGTACATTCAGATTGTGTATCGACTACCGAGAGTTGAACAAACTTACCATTAAGAACCGCTACCCACTACCGAGAATCGACGACTTATTTGATCAACTACAAGGCTCGTCTGTTTATTCAAAGATTGACTTACGTTCCGGGTATCATCAAATGCGGGTGAAAGAAGATGATATTCCAAAGACTGCTTTCAGAACACATTACGGTCATTACGAGTTTATGGTCATGCCGTTTGGTTTAACTAATGCACCAGCTGTGTTCATGGACCTTATGAACCGAGTGTGTGGACCATACCTTGAAAAGTTTATCATTGTTTTCATTGATGACATACTTATTTACTCAAAGAATGACCAAGAACACGGTGAACATTTTAGAAAGGTGTTAGAAGTATTGAGGAAAGAAGAATTGTACGCTAAGTTTTCAAAGTGTGCATTTTTGTTGGAAGAAGTTCAATTCCTCGGTCACATAGTGAACAAAGAAGGTATTAAGGTGGATCCGGCAAAGATAGAAACTGTTGAAAAGTGGGAAACCCCGAAAACTCCGAAACACATACGCCAGTTTTTAGGACTAGCTGGTTACTACATGTAGTGACCCGAACTTTTCCATGTTTATACACACACACACACACACATATATATATATATATATATATATATATATATATATATATATATATATATATATATATATATATATATATATATATATATATATATATATATATATATATATATATTAAATGAAATTGTTATTTACATGATTAAGTGTTTCCAATATGTTAAGAAATCAAACTTGTTAAGACTTGATTAATTGAAATAGGTTTCATATAGACAATTGACCACCCAAGTTGACCGGTGATTCACGAACGTTAAAACTTGTAAAAACTATACGATGACATATATATGGTTATATATAGTTAACATGATTTTATTATAAGTATGTATCTCATTAGGTATTTTAACAATGAGTTATATACATAAAAATGAGAATATTAAATTAAGAAACTCGAAAACGATATATATAACGATTATCGTTATAACAACGTCTTACTAGGTACATATGAATCATATTAAGATATTGATATACTTGGTTAATTATGTTAAATGATAAGTAAATATATTATTAAGTGTGTTAACAATGAAATACATATGTAAAAATAAGACTACTAACTTAATGATTTCGAAACGAGACATATATGTAACGATTATCGTTGTAACGACATTTAACTGTATATATATCATACTAAGATATATTATATATCATAATATCATGATAATATAACAATCTAACATCTCATTTGTTATAATAAACAATGGGTTAACAACATTTAACAAGATCGTTAACCTAAAGGTTTCAAAACAACATTTACATGTAACGACTAACGATGACTTAACGACTCAGTTAAAATGTATATACATGTAGTGTTTTAATATGTATTCATACACTTTTGAAAGACTTCAAGACACTTATCAAAATACTTCTACTTAACAAAAATGCTTACAATTACATCCTCGTTCAGTTTCATCATCAATTCTACTCGTATGCGCCCGTATTCGTACTCGTACAATACCCAGCTTTTAGATGTATTTACTATTGGTATATACACTCCAATGATCAGCTCTTAGCAGCCCATGTGAATCACCTAACACATGTGGGAACCATCATTTGGCAACTAGCATGAAATATCTCATAAAATTACAAAAATATGAGTAATCATTCATGACTTATTTACATGAAAACAAAATTACATATCCTTTATATCTAATCCATACACCAACGACCAAAAACACCTACAAACACTTTCATTCTTCAATTTTCTTCATCTAATTGATCTCTCTCAAGTTCTATCTTCAATATCTAAGTGTTCTTCATAAATTCCAAAAGTTCTAGTTTCATAAAATCAAGAATACTTCCAAGATTGCAAGTTTACTTCCAAGTTTTCTAAATTCATTCCAAGTAATCATCCAAGATGAAGAAACCTTTGTTACTTACAGTAGGTTATCTTTCTAATACAAGGTAATAATCATATTCAAACTTTAATTCAATTTCTATAACTATAACAATCTTATTTCGAGTGGAAATCTTACTTGAAATTGTTTTCGTGTCATGATTCTGCTTCAAGAACTTTCAAGCCATCCAAGGATCCTTTGAAGCTAGATCCATTTTTCTCATTTCCAGTAGGTTTATCCAAGGAACTTGAGGTAGTAATGATGTTCATAACATCATTCGATTCATACATATAAAGCTATCTTATTCGAAGGTTTAAACTTGTAATCACTAGAACATAGTTTAGTTAATTCTAAACTTGTTCGCAAATAAAAGTTAATCCTTCTAACTTGACTTTTAAAATCAACTAAACACATGTTCTATATCTATATGATATGCTAACTTAATGATTTAAAACCTGGAAACACGAAAAACACCGTAAAACCGGATTTACGTCGTCGTAGTAACACCGCGGGCTGTTTTGGGTTAGTTAATTAAAAACTATGATAAACTTTGATTTAAAAGTTGTTATTTGGGGAAAAAGATTTTTATTATGAACATGAAACTATATCCAAAAAATCATGGTTAAACTCAAAGTGGAAGTATGTTTTCTAAAATGGTCATCTAGACGTCGTTCTTTCGACTGAAATGACTACCTTTACAAAAACGACTTGTAACTTATTTTTCCGACCAGAAACCTATACTTTTTCTGTTTAGATTCATAAAATAAAGTTCAATATAAAACCATAGCAATTTGATTCACTCAAAACGGATTTAAAATGAAGAAGTTATGGGTAAAACAAGATTGGATAATTTTTCTCATTTTAGCTACGTGAAAATTGGTAACAAATCTATTCCAACCATAACTTAATCAACTTGTATTATATATTATGTAATCTTGAGATACCATAGACACGTATACAATGTTTCGACCTATCATGTCGACACATCTATATATATTTCGGAACAACCATAGACACTCTATATGTGAATGTTGGAGTTAGCTATACAGGGTTGAGGTTGATTCCAAAATTTATATAGTTTGAGTTGTGATCAATACTGAGATATGTATACACTGGGTCGTGGATTGATTCAAGATAATATATATCGATTTATTTCTGTACATCTAACTGTGGACAACTAGTTGTAGGTTACTAACGAGGACAGCTGACTTAATAAACTTAAAACATCAAAATGTATTAAAAGTGTTGTAAATATATTTTGAACATACTTTGATATATATGTATATATTGTTATAGGTTCGTGAATCAACCAGTGGCCAAATCTTACTTCCCGACGAAGTAAAAATCTGTGAAAGTGAGTTATAGTCCCACTTTTAAAATCTAATATTTTTGGGATGAGAATACATGCAGGTTTTATAAATGATTTACAAAATAGACACAAGTACGTGAAACTACATTCTATGGTTGAATTATCGAAATCGAATATGCCCCTTTTTATTAAGTCTGGTAATCTAAGAATTAGGGAACAGACACCCTAATTGACGCGAATCCTAAAGATACATCTATTGGGCCTAACAAACCCCATCCAATGTACCGAATGCTTTAGTACTTTGAAATTTATATCATATCCGAAGGGTGTCCCGGAATGATGGGGATATTCTTAAATATGCATCTTGTTAATGTCGGTTACCAAGTGTTCACCATATGAATGCTTTTTATCTCTATGTATGGGATGTGTATTGAAATATGAAATCTTGTGGTCTATTGTTACGATTTGATATATATAGGTTAAACCTATAACTCACCAACATTTTTGTTCACGTTTAAAGCATGTTTATTCTCAGGTGAATACTAAGAGCTTCCGATGTTGCATACTAAAATAAGGACAAGATTTGGAGTCCATGCTTGTATGAAATTGTATAAAAACTGCATTCAAGAAACGTATTTCGATGTAACATATTTGTATTGTAAACCATTATGTAAAGGTCGTGTGTAAACATGATATTTTAGATTATCATTATTTGATAATCTACGTAAATCTTTTTAAACCTTTATTGACAAAATAAAGGTTATGGTTTATTTTAAAAATGAATGCAGACTTTGGAAAAACGTCTCATATAGAGGTCAAAACCTCGCAACGAAATCAATTAATATGGAACGTTTTTAATCAATAAGAACGGGACATTTCAGTTGGTATCCGAGCGTTGGTCTTAGAGAACCAGAATTTTGCATTAGTGTGTCTTATCGAGTTTGTTAGGATGCATTAGTAAGTCTGGACTTCGACCGTGTTTTCTTTAAAAATGATTGCTTAACATTTTTGTTGGAAACTATATATTTTTAACATGTGAATATTATGTGATATATTAATCTCTTAACATGTTTGATATTGTATGAAAGATGTCTACCTTTAGCACAAATCCCATTGACTCACCTAATAATAACGAAGAGTCAAATATATATTGGACTGATTCACAAGTTCCCGAAGAGGAACCGGAAGAAGAATCAGAACCGGAAGAAGAATCAGAACCGGAAGAGGAGGAACCGGCGGAGGAAATAGAACCGGTGGGGGAAATAATAAAACGGTTAAGTAAAAGAAAATCCTCAACCAACCGACCAAGGTTAATTATGGTCAATGGTGTTTCCGCCAAGGAAGCAAAATATTGGGAGGATTACCAATTCTCCGATGAATCGGATTCCGACGAGAATTCCGATGATGTTATAGAAATTACCCCAACTGAATTTAAAAAGGCAAAAGAAAATAATAAGGGAAAGGGTATAAAAATAGAGAAATCTAATTCCAACCCCGATGAACTTTATATGTATAGTCAACCCCCGAAGCCCTTAAGTTGTAACAATGACCCGGGAACCTCCAAACCACTAGGTTTTTCTAAACCAATGTGGAAAACGACGGCTCGTATTAGGGGAACATCATATATCCCTATAAACTTGGCAAAACGAACAAAAATCGAAGAAGAAGAAACGAGCAAGTCGGAATAAGATAGTTGTATACGTGTGGTGTAATATATGTAATATAGTGTGCTTATGCTTTATGATATATGTAAAAATTGCTTGTATTAATAAGTAGTTTTTTTTTATGAATCTAACTCTTGTCTATTTTACAGTATAAAAACACAAAATGGATAGACAACCCAATATTTTAAGAGACCTACCCGGAGACATGATTGATGAAATCTTGTCTAGAGTCGGTCAGAATTCTTCGGCACAACTATTTACGGCGAAATCAGTTTGTAAGACATTCGAAGAACGTTCCAAGAATGCCTTGGTTTATAAAAGGCTTTCGTTTGAAAGATAGGGGATATCACATTGGGAAACCTATAAGTTATGATGTGTTTACTTTGACGCATATATTGTGGGGAACCCAATTGCTATTTTACGCAACGGGTTAAGAAATTATTTTGATTCAATGTATCCGAATATAGGACTTCGTGATTTAGAAAAAGCGGCTAACATGCAACATAAAGAAGCATGTTATGCTTATGGGTTAGTAATGTTCGCTTCTCACCAAAGTGAGAACAAGAACATCAGGCTACAACTATTAAACAAAACGTTCCCACAAGTGACGGAGTCGGTATTTGGGTAAGAAATGAGGTTTTTAGGTTATTACGAGACTGTTGGTCATTACGTAACCCTCCTCCCTTTGACGACGTTACAAAACGCTGTCTTATCAATGGCCATAACGGTTATGTTCCACAAGACCAAGGATGGGAAGTAGTCCTAGTAAAACCAGAATGCGTGACTTGTTTCTGGACGTATGAATTACGTGTCTTTATTGCCTTTGCTGAACGACTTGTGTACTAGCTAGAATTATCTTCACAACTATCTTGTATCAAAGTTATTGTGTGCTATATTTCATACTTTATGTAAAATAAGCGGTATTGTAAGTTTGTAAAATATTGTATAAAAGTTTGAACGCGAAATATTATTATAATCAGTTTTTCATATAGAATTGTAGTAGTTGAATTGTATATTAGCTACTAACTATGAACTTAACGGGTAGGTACTACCCGAATTTAAACTTATAAAATGCTAATATGAAGAAAAAGCTTTTATAAATGAGTTCATATTATGCTACGAAATACTATTAACTACTCTTAATATTCTGTATGATTAACTTGTTCCATTTGACTATTTTGAAGGAAATGGCACCGACTACAAGACACACCGTGAATATGAATGAAGAGGAATTCCGTACTTTTCTAGCTTCAAACATAGCCGCGGTACAGGCTGCGCTACATACCAACAATAACCTTAGATCTAGCAGTACAGGAAATCGTGTAGGATGCACCTACAAAGAATTCACTGCCTGCAAACCTTTGGAATTTGATGGAACCGAAGGACCGATCGGATTGAAACGGTGGACCGAGAAGGTCGAATCGGTGTTTGCCATAAGTAAGTGTACTGAAGAGGACAAAGTGAAGTACGCTACGCATACCTTCACAGGTTCTGTGTTAACATCGTGGAATACCTATCTAGAGCAAGTGGGACAAGATGATGCGTACGCACTACCGTGGTCAGCATTCAAGCACTTGATGAACGAGAAGTACCGTCCCAGAACCGAGGTCAATAAGCTCAAGACATAACTTAGAGGGTTACGAACCCAAGGATTTGATATTACCACGTACGAAAGGCGATTCACAGAATTATGCCTATTGTGTCCGGGAGCGTTCGAAGATGAGGAAGAGAAGATCGATGCGTTTGTGAAAGGATTACCAGAAAGAATCCAAGAAGATATAAGTTCACACGAGCCCGCCTCCATACAACAGGCATGTAGAATGGCTCACAAACTAGTGAACCAGATTGAGGAAAGAATTAAAGAACAGACGGCTGAAGAAGCCAATGTGAAGCAAGTCAAAAGAAAGTGGGAGGAAAACGGTTATAAGAATCACCAATCCAACAACAACAGTAATTACAACAATAATCGCAACAACTATCCCAACAATCGCAACATCAATCGCAACAACAACAAATGGCCCAACAACAACAACAACAACAACAACAACAACAACAGCAACTACAACAATCATCCCAACAATAATAATAACCGCAACAACAACAACAATCAGAAGCAGCTATGCCAAAGGTGTGAAAAGTATCACTCGAGGTTCTGCACCAAATTTTGCAGCAAGTGTAAAACAAATTGTCATAGCGCGGCGAAGTGTGAGGTCTATGGACCAGGGGTTAACAGAACGAAAGGAGCAAATGGTGTCGGAACAAGTAATGGCGGAGCAAGTAGTGTCGGAGCAAGTTATGCAAATGTAGTTTGTTATAAATGTGGAAAACCGGGCCACATTATTAGAAATTGCCCGAACCAGGAGAACACGAATGGACAAGGCCGCGGAAGAGTTTTCAATATTAATGCGGCAGAGGCACAGGAAAACCCGGAGCTTGCTACGGGTACGTTTCTTATTGACAATAAATCTGCTTACGTTTTATTTGATTCGGGTGCGGATAGAAGCTATATGAGTAGAGATTTTTGTGCTAAATTAAGTTGTCCATTGACGCCTTTGGATAGTAAATTTTTACTCGAATTAGCAAATGGTAAATTAATTTCAGCAGATAATATATGTCGGAATCGAGAAATTAAACTGGTTAGCGAAACATTTAAGATTGACTTGATACCAGTAGAGTTAGGGAGTTTTGATGTGATAATCGGTATGGACTGGTTGAAAGAAGTGAAAGCAGAGATCGTTTGTTACAAAAATGCAATTCGCATTATACGAGAAAAAGGAAAACCCTTAATGGTGTACGGAGAAAAGGGAAACACTGAGCTACATATTATTAGTAATTTGAAGGCACAAAAACTAATAAGAAAAGGTTACTATGCTATTCTAGCACACGTCGAGAATGTACAAACTGAAGAAAAGAGCATCAATGATGTTCCCGTCGCAAAAGAATTTCCCGATGTATTTCCGAAAGAATTATCGGGATTACCCCCACATCGATCCGTTGAATTTCAAATAGATCTTGTACCAGGAACTGCACCAATAGCTCGTGCTCCTTACAGACTCGCACCCAGCGAGATGAAAGAACTGCAAAGCCAATTACAAGAACTTTTAGAGTGTGGTTTCATTCGACCAAGCACATCACTGTGGGGAGCTCCTGTTTTGTTTGTCAAGAAGAAAGATGGTACATTCAGGTTGTGTATCGACTACCGAGAGTTGAACAAACTTACCATTAAGAACCGCTACCCACTACCGAGAATCGACGACTTATTTGATCAACTACAAGGCTCGTCTGTTTATTCAAAGATTGACTTACGTTCCGGGTATCATCAAATGCGGGTGAAAGAAGATGATATTCCAAAGACTGCTTTCAGAACATGTTACGGTCATTACGAGTTTATGGTCATGCCGTTTGGTTTAACTAATGCACCAGCTGTGTTCATGGACCTTATGAACCGAGTGTGTGGACCATACCTTGAAAAGTTTATCATTGTTTTCATTGATGACATACTTATTTACTCAAAGAATGACCAAGAACACGGTGAACATTTGAGAAAGGTATTAGAAGTATTGAGGAAGGAAGAATTGTACGCTAAGTTTTCAAAGTGTGCATTTTTGTTGGAAGAAGTTCAATTCCTCGGTCACATAGTGAACAAAGAAGGTATTAAGGTGGATCCGGCAAAGATAGAAACTGTTGAAAAGTGGGAAACCCTGAAAACTCCGAAACACATACGCCAGTTTTTAGGACTAGCTGGTTACTACAGAAGGTTCATCCAAGACTTTTCTAGAATAGCAAAACCCTTGACTGCATTAACGCATAAAGGGAATAAATTTGAATGGAAGGATGAACAAGAGAAAGCGTTTCAGTTATTAAAGAAAAAGCTAACTACGGCACCTATATTGTCATTGCCTGAAGGGAATGATGATTTTGTGATATATTGTGACGCCTCAAAGCAAGGTCTCGGTTGTGTATTAATGCAACGAACAAAGGTAATTGCTTATGCGTCTAGACAATTGAAGATTCACGAGCAAAATTATACGACGCATGATTTGGAATTAGGCACGGTTGTTTTTGCATTAAAGACTTGGAGGCACTACTTATATGGGGTCAAAAGTATTATATATACCGACCATAAAAGTCTTCAACACATATTTAATCAAAAACAACTGAATATGAGGCAGCGTAGGTGGATTGAATTGTTGAATGATTACGACTTTGAAATTCGTTACCACCCGGGGAAGGCAAATGTGGTAGTCGACGCCTTGAGCAGGAAGGACAGAGAACCCATTCGAGTAAAATCTATGAATATAATGATTCACAATAACCTTACTACTCAAATAAAGGAGGCGCAACAAGGAGTTTTAAAAGAGAGAAATAAAGGATGAAATACCCAAAGGATCGGAGAAGCATCTTAATATTCGGGAAGACGGAACCCGGTATAGGGCTGAAAGAATTTAGGTACCAAAATTTGGAGATATGAGAGAAATGGTACTTAGAGAAGCTCATAAAACCAGATACTCAATACATCCTGGATCGGGGAAGATGTACAAGGATCTTAAGAAACATTTTTGGTGGCCAGGTATGAAAGCCGATATTGCTAAATATGTAGGAGAATGTTTGACGTGTTCTAAGGTCAAAGCTGAACATCAGAAACCATCAGGTCTACTACAACAACCTGAAATCCCGGAATGGAAATGGGAAAATATTACCATGGATTTCATTACTAAATTGCCAAGGACTGCAAGTGGTTATGATACTATTTTGGTAATAGTTGATCGTCTCACCAAGTCAGCACACTTCCTGCCAATAAGAGAAGATGACAAGATGGAGAAGTTAGCACGACTGTATTTGAAGGAAGTCGTCTCCAGACATGGAATACCAATCTCTATTATCTCTGATAGGGATGGCAGATTTATTTCAAGATTCTGGCAGACATTACAGCAAGCATTGGGAACTCGTCTAGACATGAGTACTGCCTATCATCCACAAACTGATGGGCAGAGCGAAAGGACGATACAAACACTTGAAGACATGCTACGAGCTTGTGTTATTGATTTCGAAAACAGTTGGGATCGACATCTACCGTTAGCAGAATTTTCCTACAACAACAGCTACCATTCAAGCATTGAGATGGCGCCGTTTGAAGCACTTTATGGTAGAAAGTGCAGGTCTCCGATTTGTTGGAGTGAAGTGGGGGATAGACAGATTACGGGTCCGGAGATAATACAAGAAACTACCGAGAAAATCATCCAAATTCAACAAAGATTAAAAACCGCCCAGAGTCGACAAAAGAGCTACGCGGACAGTAAAAGAAAAGATATAGAGTTTGAAATTAGAGAAATGGTCATGCTTAAGGTTTCACCTTGGAAAGGCGTTGTTCGATTTGGTAAACGGGGGAAACTAAATCCAAGGTACATTGGACCATTCAAGATTATAGATCGTGTCGGACCAGTAGCTTACCAACTGGAGCTACCTCAACAACTCGCGGCTGTACATAACACTTTCCACGTCTCAAATTTGAAGAAATGTTTTGCTAAAGAAGATCTCACTATTCTGTTGGACGAAATCCAAATCAATGAAAAACTTCAATTCATTGAAGAACCCGTCGAAATAATGGATCGTGAGGTTAACAAGATACCGATTGTTAAGGTTCGATGGAATGCTCGTAGAGGACCTGAATTCACCTAGGAGCGTGAAGATCAGATGAAGAAGAAATACCCGCATTTATTTCCAGAAGATACGTCAACATCTCCAACTGCTTAAAATTTCGGGACGAAATTTATTTAACGGGTAGGTACTATAGTGACCCGAACTTTTCCATGTTTATATATATCTTAAATGAAATTGTTATTTACCTGATTAAGTGTTTCCAATATGTTAAGCAATCAAACTTGTTAAGATTTGATTAATTGAAATAGGTTTCATATAGACAATTGACCACCCAAGTTGACCGGTGATTCACGAACGTTAAAACTTGTAAAAACTATACGATGACATATATATGGTTATATATAGTTAACATGATTTTATTATAAGTATGTATCTCATTAGGTATTTTAACAACGAGTTATATACATAAAAATGAGACTATTAAATTAAGAAACTCGAAAACGATATATATAACGATTATCGTTATAACAACGTCTTACTAGGTACATATGAATCATATTAAGATATTGATACACTTGGTTAATTATGTTAAATGATAATTAAATATATTATTAATTGTATTAACAATGAAATACATATGTAAAAATAAGACTACTAACTTAATGATTTCCAAATGAGACATATATGTAACGATTATCGTTGTAACGACATTTAACTGTATATATATCATACTAAGATATATTATATATCATAATATCATGATAATATAACAATTTAACATCTCATTTGTTATAATAAACAATGGGTTAACAACATTTAACAAGATCGTTAACCTAAAGGTTTCAAAACAACATTTACATGTAACGACTAACGATGACTTAACGACTCAGTTAAAATGTATATACATGTAGTGTTTTAATATGTATTCATACACTTTTGAAAGACTTCAAGACACTTATCAAAATACTTCTACTTAACAAAAATGCTTACAATTACATCCTCGTTCAGTTTCATCATCAATTCTACTCGTATGCGCCTGTATTCGTACTCGTACAATACATAGCTTTTAGATGTATGTACTATTGGTATATACACTCCAATGATCAGCTCTTAGCAGCCCATGTGAATCACCTAACACATGTGGGAACCATCATTTGGCAACTAGCATGAAATATCTCATAAAATTACAAAAATATGAGTAATCATTCATGACTTATTTACATGAAAACAAAATTACATATCCTTTATATCTAATCCATACACCAACGACCAAAAACACCTACAAACACTTTCATTCTTCAATTTTCTTCATCTAATTGATCTCTCTCAAGTTCTATCTTCAAGTTCTAAGTGTTCTTCATAAATTCCAAAATTTCTAGTTTCATAAAATCAAGAATACTTCCAAGATTGCAAGTTTACTTCCAAGTTTTCTAAATTCATTCCAAGTAATCATCTAAGATCAAGAAACCTTTGTTACTTACAGTAGGTTATCTTTCTAATACAAGGTAATAATCATATTCAAACTTTAATTCAATTTCTATAACTATAACAATCTTATTTCGAGTGGAAATCTTACTTGAAATTGTTTTCGTGTCATGATTCTGCTTCAAGAACTTTCAAGCCATCCAAGGATCCTTTGAAGCTAGATCCATTTTTCTCATTTCTAGTAGGTTTATCCAAGGAACTTGAGGTAGTAATGATGTTCATAACTGAAATGTCCCGTTCTTATTGATTAAAAACGTTCCATATTAATTGATTTCGTTGCGAGGTTTTGACCTCTATATGAGACGTTTTTCAAAGGCTGCATTCATTTTTAAAACAAACCATAACCTTCATTTCATAAAATAAAGGTTTAAAAAGCTTTACGTAGATTATCAAATAATGATAATCTAAAATATCCTGTTTACACACGACCATTTCATAATGGTTTACAATACAAATATGTTACATCGAAATCAGTTTCTTGAATGCAGTTTTTACATAATATCATACAAACATGGACTCCAAATCTTGTCCTTATTTTACTATGCAACAGCGGAAGCTCTTAGTATTCACCTGAGAATAAACATGCTTTAAACGTCAACAAAAATGTTGGTGAGTTATAGGTTTAACCTATATATATCAAATCGTAACAATATACCACAAGATTTCATATTTCAATACACATCCCATACATAGAGATAAAAATCATTCATATGGTGAACACCTGGTAACCGACATTAACAAGATGCATATATAAGAATATCCCCATCATTCCGGGACACCCTTCGGATATGATATAAATTTCGAAGTACTAAAGCATCTGGTACTTTGGATGGGGTTTGTTAGGCCCAATAGATCTATCTTTAGGATTCGCGTCAATTAGGGTGTCTGTTCCCTAATTCTTAGATTACCAGACTTAATAAAAAGGGGCATATTCGATTTCGATAATTCAACCATAGAATGTAGTTTCACGTACTTGTGTCTATTTTGTAAATCATTTATAAAACCTGCATGTATTCTCATCCCAAAAAATATTAGATTTTAAAAGTGGGGCTATAACTCACTTTCACAGATTTTTACTTCGTCGGGAAGTAAGACTTGGCCACTGGTTGATTCACGAACCTATAACAATATATACATATATATCAAAGTATGTTCAAAATATATTTACAACACTTTTAATATATTTTGATGTTTTAAGTTTATTAAGTCAGCTGTCCTCGTTAGTAACCTACAACTAGTTGTCCACAGTTAGATGTACAGAAATAAATCGATAAATATTATCTTGAATCAATCCACGACCCAGTGTATACGTATCTCAGTATTGATCACAACTCAAACTATATATATTTTGGAATCAACCTCAACCCTGTATAGCTAACTCCAACATTCACATATAGAGTGTCTATGGTTGTTCCGAAATATATATAGATGTGTCGACATGATAGGTCGAAACATTGTATACGTGTCTATGGTATCTCAAGATTATATAATATACAATACAAGTTGATTAAGTTATGGTTGGAATAGATTTGTTACCAATTTTCACGTAGCTAAAGTGAGAAAAATTATCCAATCTTGTTTTACCCATAACTTCTTCATTGTAAATCCGTTTTGAGTGAATCAAATTGCTATGGTTTCATATTGAACTCTATTTTATGAATCTAAACAGAAAAAGTATAGGTTTATTGTCGGAAAAATAAGTTACAAGTCGTTTTTGTAAAGGTAGTCATTTCAGTCGAAAGAACGACGTCTAGATGACCATTTTAGAAAACACACTTCCACTTTGAGTTTAACCATAATTTTTGGATATAGTTTCATGTTCATAATAAAAATCATTTTCCCAGAATAACAACTTTTAAATCAAAGTTTATCATAGTTTTAAATTAACTAACCCAAAACAGCCCGCGGTGTTACTACGACGGCGTAAATCCGGTTTTATGGTGTTTTTCGTGTTTCCAGGTTTTAAATCATTAAGTTAGAATATCATATAGATATAGATCATGTGTTTAGTTGATTTTAAAAGTCAAGTTAGAAGGATTAACTTTTATTTGCGAACAAGTTTAGAATGAACTAAACTATGTTCTAGTGATTACAAGTTTAAACCTTCGAATAAGATAGCTTTATATGTATGAATCGAATGATGTTATGAACATCATTACTACCTTAAGTTCCTTGGATAAACCTACTGGAAAAGAGAAAAATGGATCTAGCTTCAACGGATCATTGGATGGCTCGAAGTTCTTGAAGCAGAATCATGACACGAAAACAAGTTCAAGTAAGATCATCACTTGAAATAAGATTGTTATAGTTATAGAAATTGAACCAAAGTTTGAATATGATTATTACCTTGTATTAGAATGATAACCTACTGTAAGAAACAAAGATTTCTTGAGGTTGGATGATCACCTTACAAGATTGGAAGTGAGGTAGCAAACTTGAAAGTATTCTTGATTTTATGTAACTAGAACTTGTAGAATTTATGAAGAACACTTAGAACTTTAAGATAGAACTTGAAAGAGATCAATTAAATGAATAAAATTGAAGAATGAAAGTGTTTGTAGGTATTTTTGGTCGTTGGTGTATGGATTAGATATAAAGGATATGTAATTTTGTTTTCATGTAAATAAGTCATGAATGATTACTCATATTTTTGTAATTTTATGAGATATTTCATGCTAGTTGCCAAATGATGGTTCCCACATGTGTTAGGTGACTCACATGGGCTGCTAAGAGCTAATCATTGGAGTGTATATACCAATAGTACATACATCTAAAAGCTGTGTATTGTACGAGTACGAATACGGGTACATACGAGTAGAATTGTTGATGAAACTGAACGAGGATGTAATTGTAAGCATTTTTGTTAAGTAGAAGTATTTTGATAAGTGTCTTGAAGTCTTTAAAAAGTGTATGAATACATATTAAAACACTACATGTATATACATTTTAACTGAGTCGTTAAGTCATCGTTAGTCGTTACATGTAAATGTTGTTTTGAAACCTTTAGGTTAACGATCTTGTTGAATGTTGTTAACCCATTATTTATTATAACAAATGAGATGTTAAATTTGTTATATTATCATGATATTATGATATATAATATATCTTAGTATGATATATATACAGTTAAATGTCGTTACAACGATAATCGTTACATATATGTCTCGTTTCGAAATCATTAAGTTAGTAGTCTTATTTTTACATATGTATTTCATGGTTAATACACTTAATAATATATTTACTTATCATTTAACATAATTAACCAAGTGTATCAATATCTTAATATGATTTATATGTACCTAGTAAGACGTTGTTATAACGATAATCGTTATATATATCGTTTTTGAGTTTCTTAAATTAATAGTCTCATTTTTATGTATATAACTCATTGTTAACTATATATATAACCATATATATGTCATCGTATAGTTTTTACAAGTTTTAACGTTCGTGAATCACCGGTCAACTTGGGTGGTCAATTGTCTATATGAAACCTATTTCAATTAATCAAGTCTTAACAAGTTTGATTGCTTAACATGTTGGAAACACTTAATCATGTACATAACAATTTCATTTAATATATATATAAACATGGAAAAGTTTGGGTCACTACATTACCTACCCGTTAAATAAATTTTGTCCCGAAATTTTAAGCAGTTGGAGGTGTTGACGTATCTTCTGGAAATAAGTGTGGGTATTTCTTCTTCATCTGGTCTTCTCGTTCCCAGGTGAACTCGGGTGCTCTACGAGCATTCCATCGAACCTTAACAATCGGTATCTTGTTTTGTTTAAGTCTCTTAACCTCACGATCCATTATTTCGACGGGTTCTTCAATGAATTGAAGTTTTTCATTGATTTGGATTTCGTCCAACGGAATAGTGAGATCTTCTTTAGCAAAACATTTCTTCAAATTTGAGACGTGGAAAATGTTATGTACAGCCGCGAGTTATTGAGGTAGCTCCAGTTGGTAAGCTACTGGTCCGACACGATCTATAATCTTGAATGGTCCAATGTACCTTGGATTTAGTTTCCCCCGTTTACCAAATCGAACAACGCCTTTCCAAGGTGAAACCTTAAGCATGACCATTTCTCCAATTTCCAACTCTATATCTTTTCTTTTACTGTCCGCGTAGCTCTTTTGTCGACTCTGAGCGGTTTTTAATCTTTGTTGAATTTGGATGATTTTCTCGGTAGTTTCTTGTATTATCTCCGGACCCGTAATCTGTCTATCCCCCACTTCACTCCAACAAATCGGAGACCTGCACTTTCTACCATAAAGTGCTTCAAACGGCGCCATCTCAATGCTTGAATGGTAGCTGTTGTTGTAGGAAAATTCTGCTAACGGTAGATGTTGATCCCAACTGTTTCCGAAATCAATAACACAAGCTCGTAGCATGTCTTCAAGCGTTTGTATCGTCCTTTCGCTCTGCCCATCAGTTTGTGGATGATAGGCAGTACTCATGTCTAGACGAGTTCCCAATGCTTGATATAATGTCTGCCAGAATCTTGAAATAAATCTGCCATCCCTATCAGAGATAATAGAGATTGGTATTCCATGTCTGGAGACGACTTCCTTAAAATACAGTCGTGCTAACTTCTCCATCTTGTCATCTTCTCTTATTGGCAGGAAGTGTGCTGATTTGGTGAGACGATCAACTATTACCCAAATAGTATCAAAACCACTTGCAGTCCTTGGCAATTTAGTGATGAAATCCATGGTAATGTTTTCCCATTTCCATTCTGGGATTTCGGGTTGTTGAAGTAGACCTGATGGTTTCTGATGCTCAGCTTTGACCTTAGAACAAGTCAAACATTCTCCTACGTATTTAGCAACATCGGCTTTCATACCCGGCCACCAAAAATGTTTCTTGAGATCCTTGTACATCTTCCCCGTTCCAGGATGTATTGAGTATCTGATTTTATGAGCTTCTCTAAGTACCATTTCTCTCATATCTCCAAATTTTGGTACTCAAATCCTTTCAGCCCTATACCGGGTTTCGTCTTCTCGAATATTAAGATGCTTCTCCGATCCTTTGGGTATTTCATCCTTTAAATTTCCCTCTTTTAAAACTCCTTGTTGCGCCTCCTTTATTTGAGTAGTAAGGTTAGTGTGAATCATTATATTCATAGATTTTACTCGAATGGGTTCTCTGTCCTTTCTGCTCAAGGCGTCGGCTACCATATTTGCCTTCCCCGGGTGGTAACGAATCTCAAAGTCGTAATCATTCAACAATTCAATCCGCCTACGCTGCCTCATATTCAGTTGTTTCTGATTAAATATGTGTTGAAGACTTTTATGGTCGGTATATATAATACTTTTGACCCCATATAAGTAGTGCCTCCAAGTCTTTAATGCAAAAACAACCGAGCCTAATTCCAAATTATGCGTCGTATAATTTTGTTCGCGAATCTTCAATTGTCTAGACGCATAAGCAATCACCTTCGTTCGTTGCATTAATACACAACCGAGACCTTGCTTTGATGCGTCACAATAAATCACAAAATCATCATTCCCTTCAGGCAATGACAATATAGGTGCCGTAGTTAGCTTTTTCTTCAATAATTGGAACGCTTTCTCTTGTTCATCCTTCCATTGAAATTTCTTCCCTTTATGCGTTAATGCAGTCAAGGGTTTTGCTATTCTGGAAAAGTCTTGGATGAACCTTCTGTAGTAACCAGCTAGTCCTAAAAACTGGCGTATGTGTTTCGCAGTTTTCGGGGTTGCCCACTTTTCAACAGTTTCTATCTTTGCCGGATCCACCTTAATACCTTCTTTGTTCACTATGTGACCGAGGAATTGAACTTCTTCCAACCAAAATGCACACTTTGAAAACTTAGCGTACAATTCTGTCTTCCTCAATACTTCTAACACCTTTCTCAAATGTTCACCGTGTTCTTGGTCATTCTTTGAGTAAATAAGTATGTCATCAATGAAAACAATGACAAACTTGTCAAGGTATGGTCCACACACTCGGTTCATAAGGTCCATGAACACAGCTGGTGCATTAGTTAAACCAAACGGAATGACCATAAACTCGTAATGACAGTAACGTGTTCTGAAAGCAGTCTTTGGAATATCATCTTCTTTCACCCGCATTTGATGATACTCGGAACGTAAGTCAATCTTTGAATAAACGGACGAGCCTTGTAGTTGATCAAATAAGTCGTCGATTCTCGGTAGTGGGTAGCGGTTCTTGATGGTAAGTTTGTTCAACTCTCGGTAGTCGATACACAACCTGAATGTACCATCTTTCTTCTTGACAAACAAAGCAGGAGCTCCCCACGGTGATGTGCTTGGTCGAATGATACCACGCTCTAAAAGTTCTTGTAATTAGCTTTGCTGTTCTTTCATCTCGCTGGGTGCGAGTCTATAAGGAGCACGAGCTATTGGTGCAGCTCCTGGTACAAGATCTATTTGAAATTCAACAGGTCAATGTGGAGGTAGTCCCGGTAATTCTTTCGGAAGTACATCGGGAAATTCTTTTGCGACGGGAACATCATTGATGCTCTTTTCTTCAGTTTGTACTTTCACGACGTGTGCTAGAACAGCATAGCAACCTTTTCTTATTAGTTTTTGTGCCTTCAAATTACTAATAAGATGTAGCTTCATGTTGCCCTTTTCTCCGTACACCATTAAGGGTTTTCCTTTTTCTCGTATAATGCGAATTGCATTTTTGTAACAAACGATCTCTGCTTTCACTTCTTTCAACCAGTCCATACCGATTATCACATCAAAACTCCCTAACTCTACTGGTATCAAGTCAATCTCAAATGTTTCACTAACCAGATTAATTTCTCGATTCCGACATATATTATCTGCTGAAATTAATTTACCGTTTGCTAATTCGAGTAAAAATTTACTATCCAACGGTATCAATGGAAAACTTAATTTAGCACAAAAATCTCTACTCATATAGCTTCTATCCGCACCCGAATCAAATAAAACGTAAGTAGATTTATTGTCAATAAGAAACGTACCCGTAACAAGCTCCGGGTCTTCCTGTGCCTCTGCCGCATTAATATTGAAAACTCTTCCGCGGCCTTGTCCATTCGTGTTCTCCTGGTTCGGGAAATTTCTAATAATGTGGCCCGATTTTCCACATTTATAACAAACTACATTGGCATAACTTGCTCCGACACTATTTGCTCCGCCATTACTCGTTCCGACACCATTTGTTCCTTTTATTCTATTAACCCCTGGTCCGTAGACCTCACACTTTGCCGAGCTATGACCATTTCTTTTACACTTGTTGCAAAATTTGGTGCAGAACCCCGAGTGACACTTTTCACACCTTTGGCATAGCTGCTTCTGATTGTTGTTGTTGTTGCGGTTATTATTGTTGTTGGGATGATTGTTATAGTTGTTGTTGTTGTTTTTGTTGTTGTTGTTATTGTTGGGCCGTTTGTTGTAGTTGCGATTGATGTTGCGATTGTTGGGATAATTGTTGCGATTATTGTTGTAATTGCTGTTGTTGTTGTATTGGTGATTCTTATCACCGTTTTCCTCCCATTTTCTTTTGACTTGCTTCACATTGGCCTCTTCAGCAGTCTGTTCTTTAATTCTTTCTTCAATCTGGTTCACTAGTTTGTGAGCCATTCTACATGCCTGTTGTATGGAGGCGGGCTCGTGTGAACTTATATCTTCTTGGATTCTTTCCGGTAATCCTTTCACAAACGCGTCGATCTTCTCTTCCTCATCTTCGAACGCTCCCGGACACAATAGGCAAAATTCTGTGAATCGTCTTTCGTACGTGGTAATATCAAATCCTTGGGTTCGTAACCCTCTAAGTTCTGTCTTGAGCTTATTGACCTCGGTTCTGGGACGGTACTTTTCGTTCATCAAGTGCTTGAATGCTGACCACGGTAGTGCGTACGCATCATCTTGTCCCACTTGCTCTAGATAGGTATTCCACTATGTTAACGCAGAACCTGTGAAGGTATGCGTAGTGTACTTCACTTTGTCCTCTTCAGTACACTTACTTATGGCAAACACCGATTCGACCTTCTCGGTCCACCGTTTCAATCCGATCGGTCCTTCGGTTCCATCAAATTCCAAAGGTTTGCAGGCAGTGAATTCTTTGTAGGTGCATCCTACACGATTTTCCTGTACTGCTAGATCCAAGGTTATTATTGGTATGTAGCGCAGCCTGTACTGCGGCTATGTTTGAAGCTAGAAAAGTACGGAATTCCTCTTCATTCATATTCACGGTGTGTCGAGTAGTCGGTGCCATTTCCTTCATATTAGCGTTTTATAAGTTTAAATTCGGGTAGTACCTACCCGTTAAGTTCATACTTAGTAGCTAATATACAATTCAACTACTACAATTCTATATGAAAAACTGATTATAATAATATTTCGCGTTCAAACTTTTATACAATATTTTACAAACTTACAATACCGCTTATTTTACATATAGCATGAAATATAGCACACAATAACTTTGATACAAGATAGTTGTGAAGATAATTCTAGCTAGTACACAAGTCGTTCAGTAAAGGCAATAAAGACACGTAATTCATACGTCCAGAAACAAGTCATGCATTCTGGTTTTACTAGGACTACTTCCCATCCTTGGTCTTGTGGAACATAACCGTTATGGCTGTTGATAAGACAGAGTGTTGTAATGTTGTCAAAGGGACGAGGGTTACGTAATGACCAACAGTCTCGTAATAACCTAAAAACCTCATTTCTTACCCCAATTACCGACTCCGTCACTTGTGGGAACGTTTTGTTTAATAGTTGTAGCCCGATGTTCTTTTTCTCACTTTGGTGAGAAGCAAACATTACTAACCCGTAAGCATAGCATGCTTCTTTATGTTGCATGTTAGCCGCTTTTTCTAAATCATGAAGTTCTATATTCGGATACATTGAGTCAAAATAATTTCTTAACCCGTTGCGTAAAATAGCATTTGGGTTCCCCGCAATATATGCGTCAAAGTAAACACATCATAACTTATGGGTTTCCCAATGTGATATCCCCCATCTTTCAAACGAAAGTCTCTTATAAACCAAGACATTCTTGGAACGTTCTTCGAATGTCTTACAAACTGATCTCGCCTTAAATAGTTGTGCCGAGGAATTCTGACCGACTCTAGACAAGATTTCATCAATCATGTCTCTGGGTAGGTCTCTTAAAATATTGGGTTGTCTATCCATTTTGTGTTTTTAAACTGTAAAATAGACAAGAGTTAGATTCATAAAAAAATACTTATTAATATAAGCAATTTTTACATATATCATAAAGCATAAGCACACTATATTACATATATTACACCACACAAATACAACTATCTTATTCTGACTCGCTCGTTTCTTCTTCTTCGGTTTTGATTCGTTTTGCCAAGTTTCTAGGGATATATGATGTTCCACTAATACTAGCTGTCGTTTTCCACAACGGTTTAGAAAAACCTGGTGGTTTAGAGGTTCCCGGGTCATTGTTACAACTTAAGGACTTCGGGGGTTGACGATACATATAAAGTTCATCGGGGTTGGAATTAGATTTCTCTATTTTTATGCCCTTTCCCTTATTATTTTCTTTTGCCTTTATAAATTCAGTTGGGGTAATTTCTATAACATCATCGGAATTCTCGTCAGAATCCGATTTATCGGAGAATTGGTAATCCTCCCAATATTTTGCTTCCTTGGCGGAAACACCATTGACCATAATTAACCTTGGTCGGTTGGTTGAGGATTTTCTTTTACTTAACCGTTTTATTATTTCCCCCACCGGTTCTATTTCCTCCTCCGGTTCCTCCTCTTCCGGTTCTAATTCTTCTTCCGGTTCTGATTCTTCTTCCGGTTCTTCTTCGGGAACTTGTGAATCAGTCCAATATATATTCGACTCTTCATTATTATTAGGTGAGTCAATGGGATTTGTGCTAGAGTTAGACATCTATCACACAATATCAAACATGTTAAGAGATTAATATATCACATAATATATACATGTTAATAATATATAGTTTCCAACAAAAATGTTAAGCAAACATTTTTAAAGAAAACATGGTCGAAGTCCAGACTCACTAATGCATCCTAACAAACTCGATAAGACACACTAATGCAAATTTTCTGGTTCTCTAAGACCAACGCTCGGATACCAACTGAAATGTCCGGTTCTTATTGATTAAAAACGTTCCATATTAATTGATTTCGTTGCGAGGTTTTGACCTCTATATGAGACGTTTTTCAAAGACTGCATTCATTTTTAAAACAAACCATAACCTTTATTTCATAAAATAAAGGTTTAAAAAGCTTTACGTAGATTATCAAATAATGATAATCTAAAATATCCTGTTTACACACGACCATTACATAATGGTTTACAATACAAATATGTTACATCGAAATCAGTTTCTTGAATGCAGTTTTTACACAATATCATACAAACATGGACTCCAAATCTTGTCCTTATTTTAGTATGCAACAGCGGAATCTCTTAGTATTCACCTGAGAATAAACATGCTTTAAACGTCAACAAAAATGTTGTTGACGTTTAAAGCATGTTTATTCTCTGGTGAATACTAAGAGCTTCCGCTGTTGCATACTAAAATGAGGACAAGATTTGGAGTCCATGCTTGTATGATATTGTATAAAAACTGCATTCAAGAAACGTATTTCGATGTAACATATTTGTATTGTAAACCATTATGTAAAGGTCGTGTGTAAACAGGAAATTTTAGATTATCATTATTTGATAATCTACGTAAAGCTTTTTAAACCTTTATTGACGAAATAAAGGTTATGGTTTGTTTTAAAAATGAATGCAGTCTTTGGAAAAACGTCTCATATAGAGGTCAAAACCTCGCAACGAAATCAATTAATATGGAACGTTTTTAATCAATAAGAACAGGACATTTCACTACAGAAGGTTCATCCAAGACTTTTCCAGAATAGCAAAACCCTTGACTGCATTAACGCATAAAGGGAAGAAATTTGAATGGAAGGATGAACAAGAGAAAGCGTTCCAGTTATTGAAGAAAAAGCTAACTACGGCACCTATATTGTCATTGCCTGAAGGGAATGATGATTTTGTGATTTATTGTGACGCATCAAAGCAAGGTCTCGGTTGTGTATTAATGCAACGAACGAAGGTGATTGCTTATGCGTCTAGACAATTGAAGATTCGTGAACAAAATTATACGACGCATGATTTGGAATTAGGCGCGGTTGTTTTTGCATTAAAGACTTGGAGGCATTACTTATATGGGGTGATGTTATGCGAGGTGTATATAAAATAGCTTAAATTTTAGCAGGAAATACTATTAAATACGATACAATTTTACACAAGATATTTATTTATTTATAGAATGGATATACTTAAACCTTGCTACAACACTTATAGGCAGTGTACCTAATCGTACAGTAGTGTAGTTTTTAGTAAGTCCGGTTCGTTCCACAGGGAAAATCTTTTAATCAAAGCTTAACGCTATATTAGTTTAATTTATAAAAATACGACTATATATATAAGTAATATTATTATTTTAAAGGGGGGTTTTTACCGTTTAATGACTGGTTTGTCGATTTTAAAACTTTAGTCGCAGTTAAAACCAAATGTAAAATATTAAATAAATAAAAGACTTAATTTAAAGCGTAAAGTAAATAACGATAATGAAATTGCGATAAATAAAAGTGCGATAAAATAAACTTGCGATAATTAAAAAGTACGATAATTAAAAGTGCAATTAAATACAATAACAATAAATAAAAATGCGATAATTAGAAGTGCAATTAAATATAAAATAAAGGAAATTAAATATGAAATAAAAGAATTATGCTTATTTAAACTTCCGTAATCATGATGTTTGACGGGTTGATTTTAGTTTTATGCACATGGGTTAATTGTCCTTTGTCCTGGATTATTTAATATGTCCGTCTGGTTTTTGTCCATAACAGTCCATCAGTCATAAATATAAAGTGCGAGTGTCCTCGTCAAATTATCCTTATACCCGAAGTCAAATATTCCAACTAATTGGGGACTTAAACTGTAACAAGGTTTTATTACTTTGTTTAATAATTACACCAGGATGTCGACTGAGTGTAACCCAAGGTTTTAATACTTTGTTAACAATTATGCCAAGTGTCCTTGTACATAATTTCACCCCTATTTTAATAATTCTAGTGGCTATTAAACCATTCCCGTGTCCGGTTAAATGAACGATTGTTCGTACATATAAATATCCCGCCCATCGTGTCCGATTGAGTGTATATGGTTATTTATAGGGACGTCTGAAATGTCCCGTTCTTATTGATTAAAAACGTTCCATATTAATTGATTTCGTTGCGAGGTTTTGACCTCTATATGAGACGTTTTTCAAAGACTGCATTCATTTTAAAACAAACCATAACCTTTATTTCATCAATAAAGGTTTAAAAAGCTTTACGTAGATTATCAAATAATGATAATCTATAATATCCTGTTTACACACGACCATTACATAATGGTTTACAATACAAATATGTTACAACGAAAAAAAAAGTTTCTTGAATGCAGTTTTTACACAATATCATACAAGCATGGACTTCAAATCTCGTCCTTATTTAAGTATGCAACAGCGGAAGCTCTTAATAATCACCTGAGAATAAACATGCTTAAAATGTAAACAAAAAATGTTGGTGTGTTATAGGTTTAACCTATATATTATCAAATCATAATAATAGACCACAAGATTTCATATTTCAATACACATCCCATACATAGAGATAAAAATCATTCATATGGTGAACACCTGGTAACCGACATTAACAAGATGCATATTTAAGAATATCCCCATCATTCCGGGACACCCTTCGGATATGATATAAATTTCGAAGTACTAAAGCATCCGGTACTTTGGATGGGGTTTGTTAGGCCCAATAGATCTATCTTTAGGATTCGCGTCAATTAGGGTGTCTGTTCCCTAATTCTTAGATTACCAGACTTAATAAAAAGGGGCATATTCGATTTCGATAATTCAACCATAGAATGTAGTTTCACGTACTTGTGTCTATTTTGTAAATCATTTATAAAACCTGCATGTATTCTCATCCCAAAAATATTAGATTTTAAAAGTGGGACTATAACTCACTTTCACATATTTTTACTTCGTCAGGAAGTAAGACTTGGCCACTGGTTGATTCACGAACCTATAACAATATATACATATATATCAAAGTATGTTCAAAATATATTTACAACACTTTTAATATATTTTGATGTTTTAAGTTTATTAAGTCAGCTGTCCTCGTTAGTAACCTACAACTAGTAGTCCACAGTTAGATGTACAGAAATAAATCGATAAATATTATCTTGAATCAATCCACGACCCAGTGTATACGTATCTTAGTATTGATCACAACTCAAACTATATATATTTTGGAATCAACCTCAACCCTGTATAGCTAACTCCAACATTCACATATAGAGTGTCTATGGTTGTTCCGAAATATATATAGATGTGTCGACATGATAGGTCGAAACATTGTATACGTGTCTATGGTATCTCAAGATTACATAATATACAATACAAGTTGATTAAGTTATGGTTGGAATAGATTTGTTACCAATTTTCACGTAGCTAAAATGAGAAAAATTATCCAATCTTGTTTTACCCATAACTTCTTCATTTTAAATCCGTTTTGAGTGAATCAAATTGCTATGGTTTCATATTGAACTCTATTTTATGAATCTAAACAGAAAAAGTATAGGTTTATAGTCGGAAAAATAAGTTACAAGTCGTTTTTGTAAAGGTAGTCATTTCAGTCGAAAGAACGACGTCTAGATGACCATTTTAGAAAACATACTTCCACTTTGAGTTTAACCATATTTTTTGGATATAGTTTCATGTTCATAATAAAAATCATTTTCTCAGAATAACAACTTTTAAATCAAAGTTTATCATAGTTTTTAATTAACTAACCCAAAACAGCCCGCGGTGTTACTACGACGGCGTAAATCCGGTTTTACGGTGTTTTTCGTGTTTCCAGGTTTTAAATCATTAAGTTAGCATATCATATAGATATAGAACATGTGTTTAGTTGATTTTAAAAGTCAAGTTACAAGGATTAACTTTTGTTTGTGAACAAGTTTAGAATTAACTAAACTATGTTCTAGTGATTACAAGTTTAAACCTTCGAATAAGAGAGCTTTATATGTATCAATCGAATGATGTTATGAACATCATTACTACCTTAAGTTCCTTGGATAAACCTACTGGAAAAGTGAAAAATTGATCTAGCTTTAACGGATCCTTGGATGGCTCGAAGTTCTTGAATCAGAATCATGACACGAAAACAAGTTCAAGTAAGATCATCACTTGAAATAAGATTGTTATAGTTATAGAAATTGAACCAAAGTTTGAATATGATTATTACCTTGTATTAGGATGATAACCTACTTAAGAAACAAAGATTTCTTGAGGTTGGATGATCACCTTACAAGATTGGAAGTGAGCTAGCAAACTTGAAAGTATTCTTGATTTTATGTAACTAGAACTTGTAGAATATATGAAGAACACTTAGAACTTGAAGATAGAACTTGAGAGAGATCAATTAGATGAAGAAAATTGAAGAATGAAAGTGTTTGTAGGTGTTTTTGGTCGTTGGTGTATGGATTAGATATAAAGGATATGTAATTTTGTTTTCATGTAAATAAGTCATGAATGATTACTCATATTTTTGTAATTTTATGAGATATTTCATGCTAGTTGCCAAATGATGGTTCCCACATGTGTTAGGTGACTCACATGGGCTGCTAAGAGCTGATCATTGGAGTGTATATACCAATAGTACATACATCTAAAAGCTGTGTATTGTACGAGTACGAATACGGGTGCATACGAGTAGAATTGTTGATGAAACTGAACGAGGATGTAATTGTAAGCATTTTTGTTAAGTAGAAGTATTTTGATAAGTGTATTGAAGTCTTTCAAAAGTGTATAAATACATATTAAAACACTACATGTATATACATTTTAACTGAGTCGTTAAGTCATCGTTAGTCGTTACATGTAAGTGTTGTTTTGAAACCTTTAGGTTAACGATCTTGTTAAATGTTGTTAACCCAATGTTTATAATATCAAATGAGATTTTAAATTATTATATTATCATGATATTATCATGTATGAATATCTCTTAATATGATATATATACATTAAATGTCTTTACAACGATAATCGTTACATATATGTCTCGTTTAAAAATCATTAAGTTAGTAGTCTTGTTTTTACATATGTAGTTCATTGTTAATATACTTAATGATATGTTTACTTATCATAGTATCATGTTAACTATATATATATCCATATATATGTCATCATATAGTTTTTACAAGTTTTAACGTTCGTGAATCACCGGTCAACTTGGGTGGTCAATTGTCTATATGAAACATATTTCAATTAATCAAGTCTTAACAAGTTTGATTGATTAACATGTTGGAAACATTTAATCATGTAAATATCAATCTCAATTAATATATATAAACATGGAAAAGTTCGGGTCACTACAGTACCTACCCGTTAAATAAATTTCGTCCCGAAATTTTAAGCTGTTGAAGGTGTTGACGAATCTTCTGGAAATAGATGCGGGTATTTCTTCTTCATCTGATCTTCACGCTCCCAGGTGAACTCGGGTCCTCTACGAGCATTCCATCGAACCTTAACAATTGGTATCTTGTTTTGCTTAAGTCTTTTAACCTCACGATCCATTATTTCGACGGGTTCTTCGATGAATTGAAGTTTTTCATTGATTTGGATTTCATCTAACGGAATAGTGAGATCTTCTTTAGCAAAACATTTCTTCAAATTCGAGACGTGGAAAGTGTTATGTACAGCCGCGAGTTGTTGAGGTAACTCAAGTCGGTAAGCTACTGGTCCGACACGATCAATAATCTTGAATGGTCCAATATACCTTGGATTTAATTTCCCTCTTTTACCAAATCGAACAACGCCTTTCCAAGGTGCAACTTAAAGCATGACCATCTCTCCAATTTCAAATTCTATATCTTTTCTTTTAATGTCAGCGTAGCTCTTTTGTCGACTTTGGGCGGTTTTCAACTGATGTCAAAGCTAAGGTATACGAAATAGTTTATATTTTACTAGGAAAAACTATTAAATACGATACAATTTTACACAAGATATTTATTTATTTATAGAATGGATATACTTAAACCTTGCTACAACACTTATAAGCAGTGTACCTAATCGTACAGTAGTGTAGTTTTTAGTAAGTCCGGTTCGTTCCACAGGGAAATCTTTAAACAAAGCTTAACGCTATATTAGTTTACTTTTATAAAAATACAAATATATATATAAGTAATATTATTATTATAAAGGGGGGTTTTTACCGTTTAATGACCGGTTTGTCGATTTTAAGACTTTAGTCGCAGTTAAAACCTAATGTAAAATATAAAATAAATACAAGACTTAAATTAAAGCGTAAAGTAAATAACGATAATGAAATTGCGAATAATAAAAGTGCGATAAAATAAACTTGCGATAATTAAAAAGGACGATAATTAAAAGTGCAATTAAATAACAATAAATAAAATTAAATATGAAATAAAAGAATTATGCTTATTTAAACTTCCGTAATCATGATGGTTGACGTGTTGATTTTAGTTTTATGCCCATGGGTTAATTGTCCTTTGTCCTGGATTATTTAATATGTCCGTCTGGTTTTTGTCCATAACAGTCCATCAGTCATAAATATAAAGTACGAGTGTCCTCATCAAATTATTCTTATACCCGAAGTTAAATATTCCAACTAATTGGGGATTCGAATTGTAACAAGGTTTTAATACTTTGTTTAATGAATACACCAGGTTATCGACTGCGTGTAAACCAAGGTTTTACTACTTTGTTAACAATTACACCAATTACCCTTGAATGTAATTTCACCCCTGTTTTAATTATTCTAGTGGCTATTAATCCATTCCCGTGTCCGGTTAAATGAACGATTATTCGTACATATAAATACCCCGCCCATCGTGTCCGATCGAGTGTATATGGTAATTTATAGGGACGCCCAATTGTAAATCTTTATATTAACATTAACAAACTTTCATTTAGTTAAACA
This sequence comes from Rutidosis leptorrhynchoides, assembly GCF_046630445.1. Classification (NCBI taxonomy): domain Eukaryota; kingdom Viridiplantae; phylum Streptophyta; class Magnoliopsida; order Asterales; family Asteraceae; genus Rutidosis; species Rutidosis leptorrhynchoides. The sequence goes on from NC_092339.1 coordinate 139,200,755, forward strand.
AATATAAAGCCCATTAATAGCCCATAGTCTAATTTCCACAAGTGTCGTTCTTTTGTCCAAACCCCAATTATGGTACAAAGCCCAATTACCCAATTTTAGTAATTAGCCCAACATCATGATTACTTCGGATTAAATAAGCATAATAATAACTTAGCTACGAGACATTAATGTAAAAAGGTTGAACATAACTTACAATGATTAAAAATAGCGTAGCGTTACACGGACAGAATTTCGACTTACACCCTTACAACATTCGCTAACATACCCTTATTATTAGAATTATAATTAAAATTAAAATATAAATTATAAATATATATATATATCGTATGATAAGAAGAAGAAAAAGATTATTATTTTGATCAGAATTCGGTTGGCTTTATAGGCAGTTTTAAATTTTAGGGCTCCGCGACTCGCGGTGAAATCCTCTTCAAACTCCGCGAGTCGCGGAGAATGAATTTACAGCTCAGTCCCTTGGAGTCTTTCTCTGCTGACGGTTTTTATTTATAAATATAATATATATATATATATATAATTAATATAATTAATTATATATTATATTACATTTATATACATAGTTAACTTGTAATTTTTAGTCCGTTGCGTCGAGCGTTAAGAGTTGACTCTGGTCCCGGTTCCGGATTTTCGAACGTCCTTGCTTACAATTTAATATCTTGTACTTTGCGTTTTGAATCTTGTACTCTTGTAATTTCGAGACGTTTCTTATCAATAATTAGAACCACTTTGATTGTCTTTTGTTCTTTTGAGCTTTTTGGTCGTTTGCGTCTTCAATTCGTCGAATCTTTCTTTTGTCTTCACCTTTTATTATTTAAACGAATATCACTTGTAAATAGAACAATTGCAACTAAAAGCTTGTCTTTCTTGAGGAATAATGCTATGAAATATATGTTCGTTTTTAGCATTATCAAATATTCCCACACTTGAGCGTTACTTGTCCTCAAGCAATATCGTCTTGAAATACTAGAATCACTTCTTTATTCTTCACACTTTGTACATCAGTGATTTCTATACGGCGGTATAAACAATGGTAGTAATGATATGGTTTACAGTCCCACATGACTATAAAAATTTAGATCCATTATGGAAATTGGATCTTTATGAAAACATTTGATCTTTTGAAAATTAAATCTAGTTTTTACCCTAGATAAGTTTTCCGGAATAACCCTTTACCGGTGTTGCAAAATATTTTTGTGGGTTTGGTGGGTTTCAGATTTGAAAATTTTAGCTCAAAACTTATGGTTTTGTGTCACCCACTTGCTAACCTTGCATTTGGAAAGCAACACGTCCAGTTTACTTGTCCCGTATATTACCTTTCGGTAAACTACCGTCCGGTTGAAAGGAAAGCGTTGAACAAGCAACTGTTAAGGCAATGTCCCCTGACATGCTTTTAATTATGGTCTATAACGTGTCAGACGCAATTACTATCCTTGGTAGGAGCAATAGTAAAGCTCACCCTTATAATTTTTCGGTATGGCACAAGGTCCTGTCTTTGACCATGCTATGCAACCACCGTTCTTACGGTTGACACCCGATTTAGTTCAGGTGACCTAATGAATTCCAGGTGAATTCCTAGGATTTTACGTTCAATGGTAATGAACGCATTGAAAATAGGGTTTTCAGATGACAAATCGGTTTGTAATTTTGATCAAAATATTTTCTCGTTCAAGCTCGAGTTTAGATATCATTGAATTCCATGAGTTTGTAATTCTCAATCTTTAAGGTCAATCTCTAGGATTGAGTAATATCAGTCTTAAAAGCTGATTTTTAATCTTTAAGGAGATTATCCTTTCTGGGGATCTGATTCATTAGTCTTGTCCAGCTAATTTGCATGGTGCCCCCCCCATTGTACGAGATAAATCCTTTTCATGGTTAGGATAAATCTGACCACTTGGCGACCCTGTTTGATGCTGAGGTCCGTGGATTTCCAGCCAATTTTAGAGATGACTTTTCTAGATTTTTCGTCAACCTACAGCTGGTCTGGACGACAACTTCTTGACCTAAATCAAGAAGCGCGTTTCTTTTTCGGAAGACTTTACTTCCTTTTAATGATGGAATTGATTCATCGTGTAGATCCATCTCTTCTTTTCTTTCATCGGGTAAAACAGTTTAGTTTAGTCCAAAGCAAAAGTATTTTCAGTTATTTGTTACAGATATATGTGACATATGTTTAAGATAACTTGGTAAATTTTCCCACACTTGGCTTTTATTTTCCTTTTTATCGTCCTCTATTCCATTTTAAATGAATTTTAACATTTTGGTTTGTTTCTCAATTTATGTCCTTTTTGAGGTAACAATAATTTCGGTGTTAAAACCTAATTTTATCGTTCATAAATATGTATAAACATGATTTTTAGTTCATTTAATTGAAAATTTTGAAAAATTTTACTAGAATTGGGTAGTCAGTATATAAGACCAGGGCTGTTCTTTATTATCAGAGAGCACTAGATTCTAATACAACTACTACTTTACTAGTATTTTTAATGGTAACCAAGTGTATAAAGTAAAAATTTTTAAAATCCGAAAGAATTTAACCCCTTCCCACACTTAAGATCTTGCAATGCCCTCATTTGCAAGAAATCAGTAACAATTTAAATTATTGAGGGTGATTTGTGTGAAAATGATTAAATTTTACTAAAGTTTCCAAATATATTGGCGTTTGTTTGCTGAATGATAAATGGTGCACATCATTTGTTCATTCCGTCTTGTTGTTATTTCACATATATTTTGCATCTTGTCGTCAAAATTAGTTGCTTTTGCTGAACTTAATGCCAGTCTTTGAAAATGCGTTGTTTTACCCTGTTGTGTACATAAGATAAACTGCAAATATATATACATATTTTTGAAGTTTGGTATATTACCCCACATTCAAAAATTATTAAAATCTAAGAATAAAAGTTAGATAATTATAAAAATGATTACAATATTAACAAAAGTATTAAACGTATCAATAATTACAAATTTCAAAATAAAAAAAAAATAATAAGTAAACTAAGGATGATATTGGTACCAATAGGGGTTCCAGGCATAACCATAGGTGCTATAGAATGCTTCGGCAGGGTCATACGTAGGATATGGTGGCTGCATCTCTATAGACCAAGGAGGGAAGATGGGTTTCGGTGTAGGAATATAGTTTCTACCTATATGTTGGCAATGAGCTATGATTTGGTTCTGATGAACTTGCCAATCTTCAAATGCTCTCTGTCTAGCATTTTCGTATTCCTGAGAAGCTATAAACCTTTGCATTTCTTGCATCTCATTCCCCTCTCCTACATTACCTTGTTGTTGGTTTCTCTCCACCTGTGGATGTCTACCATGGTATCGTACTGCGGCGTTATTTCGCCTCTTCAAAACTTTCGCACCATGGTATACATTTAAACCTATAGTATCGCGGGGTTCCGGTTCTTCTACTAATAATCCCCTCCGACTTATATCCACACCGAGATATTCACCAATCAAAGTAATAAAAATACCACCTCCTATTATGCTATGCGGTCGCATCCCCCGAACCATAGCTGATAAATAATAACCCACACAATATGGTATACTTACAGCGCTTTGTGGGTCTCGAATACACATATGGTAAAACAAATCCTGTTCATTTACTTTTTCCTTGTTCTTACCCCTTTGTGTAATCGAATTAGCTAAAAACCTATGTATCACTCTTAATTCGGCTCTATCTATATCCAAATAAGAGTAATTTCCCCCTTTAAAATGGTGATGGCTTGTCATATGACTCCACACACCGTGTGTATCAAAATTTTCATCTATCTTTCTACCGTTTAGTATCAACCCTCTACAATCAGCGGATGCTAACTCCTCAGGCGTATATATACGTAAAGCCTGAGCCATGTCCAGTAAAGACATGTGGCGCATCGAACCGCCTAACAAAAATCTAATAAAAGAACGATCGGTTAAATTAGCTACCCGATCATTCAACTCTATACTACATAACAATTCTTCACACCATACTTTATATACAGGTCTACGCATGGTGAATAAACGTACCCAGTCATTAAAAGAAGAATTACCATACCTCTGTAAAAGTAATTCCCTAATTGGCCCGGCCAATTCTACAGCTTCTAAGGGTCCCCATTCTATGACCCTCGGTACCTCAACAACCTTAGAATGAAGAGTATGCAAACCCCTTTGATATTTTGGATAATCTATCCAAAGTCTGTCAAATCTCAGGTTCGGGTGCAACTCTTCCAAGTGCATATCGGAAAAGGTCATGACTGGATGAGGTATATCCTGCTTGTAGTAGTTATCCACCTCCTGTTGTTCCAAATTCTCAGCAGGAGCATTGCGGGCTTGGGATGAAGATTCACCCCTTTCATTCTGCAAAACACATCAAACACAATTTTTGTGCATCCAAATATGCATTAGTGTCAGCAAAATCATCAATCAAAATAATTACAATGACATTATCAATTTATATCAAACTTAAGCTCATTTTCACATTTTTATCAAATCTACACTTTTTCAAATAAGCATATATGAAAATGTTCGCCAAGTTCATAAGCATTCAACTTAAATAACATGTCAAAATAATCATTACTAGCAATTAAACAAGTCTCAAATGGCATTATCTTTCAAAAATCAAGTTCATGAATTTTAGACTTGAAAAAGTCCACTTTAATTCTCAAAATCATGTTTAGGCTCAAAGTTTGGATCATTTAACTACCTAGACATGTTACACTACTCAATTTAGCAACAATTCATGACAAAAATCGGCCATAACCTGTTTATATCAAAAAGCCCCAAATTGCTCAAGAACACAAACCCTAGATTACTCAAAATTTGAAGTTTAAGGCTTCTAATCATGTTAAACAGCATCAATCTAGGTTATACAAGCATAATACATAAACAATTTAAGCATAATTACACTAAAAAGCATCAAAATCAAATTGGGGAAAAAATTGCTCAAGAACACCAAATTTCGGATTAAATGGTGTTTCGGTGTAGAAATTTACCGTTTTTCTTGAGTAATTCTTAGATAGCATCCTTCTCAACATGATTTTAGCAAAAGATTTGATGATTAACGGTTAAAAATTGTGATTTTTGGGGTGTTTTTGGGTGGTTTTTCGGAGTATTTCGCAGCTGTGTTTTTGAGTTGTGGAGTTGGGACTGATCTGTTCCAGCTCTTTATTTTTTTTTGTATCCGATATCTCCGCGAGTCGCGGAGATTTAAGCTCCAAACTCCGCGAGTCGCGGAGTTTGGTATTTTTTATTTTTTTTTATAATCATTAACTTATTAAAACAATTAAGTAATTAATTTTAAAATTTTGTTTCCCTTGTTATTTAGGACGAGGTCGTTTTGGATCGATGTCCTAGTCCGTCCCTCGACAAAATTTTAAAATTTGTCTTTTTGTAGCGATTGTTTTAAAAGCTAAGAGTTTTTTGGGGTTTTTTTTTATGTTTTTGGCATACTTTAATTCAATGAGATTAAAAATAATGATAATAAAAGTTCTCGTCCCTCTCTCGGGTAAAGAAATTTCGGTTCAAAGACCTAGTCTTCAACTTACGACGAATTTTAAAAATCATATTCTTAACTTAATGAGATAAAGTAAATTTTTGTTTTTAAATTCACACAACTTAAATATAAAATTCAAAATTATTATTAAAAATTCACACCAAACTTAAAATTTAAAATGCATAAAATTAAAATTTTATATTTTAAAAATTAAAAATTCACACCAAACTTAATTTAAAAATTCATATTATAAATTCATACCAAACTTATATTAATTTTTCAAATATTTACAATTTTAAAAATATTGTTTTTACAAAGTTTACAATATTAATTTAAGATTTAAATATTAATTTTAAAAACATGGTAAAAATAAAATTAAAAATCTTTTTGTCTTTTTATCCCACTTTAATCAATCAAATATTATCAAAAATATGCGCCCCTCTTTTCGGTAAAGTAATTTCGGTTCCAAGACCTAATTTAACTCATGACGAATTTTTGAAATATTTTGGGTTGATTGATTAAAGATATTTATACCTTAAGAATAAACGTTAAATTTCGCAGTGATGTAATAAATTTTTGAATGATATCAATAATTTCGGTCGCCAAACCTAATTTTATTCAATACCAATTTAATACTTTTTAGCGAACAAATTAGCGTTTATTATCAAAAGGTTAAAAATAAAAATAAAAATAAAAACTGTACAGACATACCTGTGAAATAGATTTCTTAGTTATATGATCTATCCCAATAATAAGATAGTCGGTTTAATTGGTTTTCCATGGCTACATAGGCGTATCCTCGCGCATTCAGTGTCTTTTCTTCTAAACATATGAACGGTCCGTCTCTGCATAAAGTAACAAATTTGGTATTTGAATAGGTTTGATTATTTGAACATTTACCTCCATGTGACCATTTTCCGCATTTGTGACATCTTTCTAGGTGTCGTGCTCTTCTTTTCGCTGCGGATTTTGATTTTCCTTTACCAAATTGTAACTTATTATCTTCGCATCTGGATTCTTTTCTAACTCCGTCCATTCTTTCTCTGATTACTGATACTATTTTACTCGGTAGTATGTCATTATTTCTTTTAGTGATCAAAGCGTGTAGCATTAGACCATGGTTTAGTTCACAGGCAGTCTTCATTTTGTAAAAACCTAAAAAAAAATAAAAATTCAGAATGGGGGGAGAAGACTAGTTCTTTAGGGTCTGCTAGGGAAAGACCATTCGGGTTCCATTTTCGAGAACTACACGAAAACAGACAATCTAACTCTAACAGAAATACATATTATCCTTTAAAGACTTGATTCTCCCCACACTTAGTTAGATGTGGTGTCGAAATTGTGATTAACTTCGTTGTCGACTTCCATCGGACCATGTATGTAATGTTTAACTCTGTGACCATTAACTTTAAATTCAATCTCATTTGAATTTATTAATTCTATTGTTCCGTATGGGAAAATTCTTTTGACTATGAATGGTCCAGACCATCTTGATTTCAATTTTCCAGGAAATAGCTTGAATCGTGAATTGAAAAGAAGAACTCTGTCTCCTTCTTTAAATTCTTTTGAACTTCTGATTCTTTTATCATGCCATTTCTTCGTTCTTTCTTTATAGATTAACGAATTTTCGTATGCTTCATGTCTTAATTCTTCTAATTCGTTTAGTTGACTTAATCGTAGACGTCCAGCTTCATGTAAATCAAGATTACATGTTTTCAAAGCCCAAAATGCTTTGTGTTCAATTTCTACTGGAAGATGACATGCTTTTCCATAAACAAGTCTAAAAGGTGTGGTTCCAATTAGAGTTTTGTAGGCTGTTCTAAAAGCCCAGAGTGCATCCTCCAATTTAATGGACCATTTCTTCGGATTTGATCCTACGATTTTCTCTAGAATACGTTTTAAAGCTCGGTTGGTATTTTCAACTTGTCCACTTGTTTGTGGATGATATGCGGTGGAGATTTTATGAGTTACTCCATATCTTTTAAGAACTTTCTCAAGTTGATTATTACAAAAATGAGTACCCCGATCACTTATTAAAGCTTTCGGTGTTCCAAACCTTGCAAAAAGACGTTTTAAAAAGTTGACTACAACTCGTGCATCGTTAGTTGGGAGAGCTTGTGCTTCCGCCCATTTAGATACATAATCAATGGCTACGAGTATATATAGATTATTATGAGATTTTGGAAATGGACCCATAAAGTCAATACCCCAAATGTCAAATACTTCACATACTTGGATGGCATTTTGTGGCATTTCATCACGTTGACTTATTTTTCCGGCCCTTTGACATGCATCACAGGATTTGCAAAGAAGGTGTGCGTCTTTGTAAATTGTAGGCCAATAGAATCCAGCTTCATAAACTTTTCTTGCTGTTAGTTGAGGCCCATAATGCCCTCCTGTTGGTCCTGTGTGACAATGGTTTAAAATTTTACTAGCTTCATCTCCAAATACACATCGGCGTATTATTCCATCGGGACAACTTTTAAACAGGTGTGGATCTTCCCAGAAATAGTGTTTTATATCACTGAAGAATTTCTTTCGTCTTTGGTACGATAATCCTTTTTCAAGGAATCCACAAACTAAGTAGTTTGCATAGTCTGCAAACCATGGGATTTCATTATAATCTATCTTCAATAGATATTCATCAGGAAAGTTGTCTTGTATGGCCGATTCATTTAGAACTTCTAATTCGGGATTTTCAAGACGAGAAAGATGATCAGCGGCGAGATTTTCTGCTCCTCTTTTATCTCGGATTTCAATATCAAACTCTTGTAAGAGTAAGATCCAACGGATTAATCTTGGTTTAGCATCTTGTTTTGAAAATAGGTATCTAAGAGCAGAATGGTCGGTATAGACCACCGTTTTTGCTAGAACGAGATATGATCGAAATTTGTCAAAAGCAAAGACAATAGCAAGGAGTTATTTTTCAGTAGTTGTATAGTTCGTTTGTGCTCCTTGTAATGTCTTACTAGCATAATATATAGGTTGAAATCGTTTTTCAATCCTTTGTCCTAAAACGGCTCCCATTGCAAAATTACTTGCATCGCACATTAGTTCAAATGGTAGATTCTAATTTGGTGTTATCATGATCGGCGCATTAGTGAGTTTTTATTTAAGAATATTAAAAGATTTGATACACTCATCTGAAAAGATGAATGGCGCATCCTTTTCTAGGAGTTTATTCATAGGAGTAGCAATTTTAGAAAAATCTTTTATGAAACGTCGGTAAAAACCGGCATGCCCTAGAAAACTCCTAACTCCTCTAACATTGGTGGGATGTGAAAGTTTAGCAATTACATCTACTTTAGCTCTATCCACTTCAATTCCTTCTTTTGAAATTTTATGTCAAAGAACGATGCCTTCTTTAACCATGAAATGGCATTTCTCCCAATTAAGTACTAGATTTGATTTTTCGCATCTAATTAGCATTCGTTCCAGATTAACTAGACATGATTTAAATGTATCACCGAAGACTGAAAAGTCATCCATGAATACTTCCATGCGTACCCGTAACAAGCTCCGGGTCTTCCTGTGCCTCTGCCGCATTAATATTGAAAACTCTTCCGCGGCCTTGTCCATTCGTGTTCTCCTGGTTCGGGCAATTTCTAATAATGTGGCCTGGTTTTCCACATTTATAAAAAACTACATTGGCATAACTTGCTCCGACACTACTTGCTCCACCATTACTCGTTCCAACACCATTTGTTCCTTTCGTTCTATTAACCCCTGGTCCGTAGACCTCACACTTCGCCGCGCTATGACCATTTCTTTTACACTTGTTGCAAAATTTGGTGCAGAACCCCGAGTGATACTTTTCACACCTTTGGCATAGCTGCTTCTGATTGTTGTTGTTGTTGCGGTTATTATTGTTGTTGGGATGATTGTTGTAGTTGCTGTTGTTGTTGTTGTTGTTGTTGTTGTTGGCCCGTTTGTTGTAGTTGCGATTGATGTTGCGATTGTTGGGATAATTGTTGCGATTATTGTTGTAATTGCTGTTGTTGTTGTATTGGTGATTCTTATCACCGTTTTCCTCCCACTTTCTTTTGACTTGCTTCACATTGGCCTCTTCACCAGTCTGTTCTTTAATTCTTTCTTCAATCTGGTTCACTAGTTTGTGTGCCATTCTACATGCCTGTTGTATGGAGGCGGGCTCGTGTGAACTTATATCTTCTTGGATTCTTTCTGGTAATCCTTTCACAAACACGTCGATCTTCTCTTCCTCATCTTCGAATGCTCCCGGACACAATAGGCACAATTCTGTGAATCGTCTTTCGTACGTGGTAATATCAAATCCTTGGGTTCGTAACCCTCTAAGTTCTGTCTTGAGCTTATTGACCTCGGTTCTGGGACGGTACTTCTCGTTCATCAAGTGTTTGAATGTTGACCACGGTAGTGCGTACGCATCATCTTGTCCCACTTGCTCTAGATAGGTATTTCACCATGTTAACGCAGAACCTGTGAAGGTATGCGTAGCATACTTCACTTTATCTTCTTCAGTACACTTACTTATGGCAAACACCGATTCGACCTTCTCGGTCCACCGTTTCAATCCGATTGGTCCTTCGGTTCCATCAAATTCCAGAGGTTTGCAGACAGTGAATTCTTTGTAGGTGCATCCTACACGATTTTCCTGTACTGCGAGATCCAAGGTTATTGTTGGTATGTAGCGCAGCCTGTACTGCGGCTATGTTTGAATCTAGAAAATTACGGAATTCCTCTTCATTCATATTCACGGTGTGTCGAGTAGTCGGTGCCATTTCCTTCAAAATAGTCAAATCGTAACAAGTTAATCATACAGAATATTAAGAGTAGTTAATAGTATTTCGTAGCATAATATGAACTCATTTATAAAAGCTTTTTTCTTCATATTAGCGTTTTATAAGTTTAAATTCGGGTAGTACCTACCCGTTGAGTTCATACTTAGTAGCTAATATACAATTCAACTACTATAATTCTATATGAAAAACTGATTATAATAATATTTCGCGTTCAAACTTTTACACAATATTTTACAAACTTACAGTACCGCTTATTTTACATATAGCATGAAATATAGCACACAATAAATTTGATACAAGATGGTTGTGAAGATAATTCTAGCTAGTACACAAGTCGTTCATCAAAGGCAATAAAGACACGTAATTCATACGTCCAGAAACAAGTCATGCATTCTGGTTTTACTAGGATTACTTCCCATCCTTGGTCTTGTGGAACATAACCGTTATGGCCATTGATAAGACAGCGTGTTGTAACGTCGTCAAAGGGATGAGGGTTACGTAATGTCCAACAGTCCCGTAACAATCTAAAAACCTCATTTCTTACCCCAATTACCGACTCCGTCACTTGTGGGAACGTTTTCTTTAATAGTTGTAGCCCGATGTTCTTGTTCTCACTTTTGTGAGAAGCGAACATTACTAATCCGTAAGCATAACATGCTTCTTTATGTTGCATGTTAGCCGCTTTTTCTAAATCACGAAGTCCAATATTCGGATACATTGAGTCAAAATAATTTCTTAACCCGTTGCGTAAAATAGCATTTGGGTTCCCCGCAATATATGCGTCAAAGTAAACATATCGTAACTTATGGGTTTCCCAATGTGATATCCTCCATCTTTCAAACGGAAGTCTCTTATAAACCAAGACATTCTTGGAACGTTCTTCGAATGTCTTACAAACTGATCTCGCCTTAAATAGTTGTGCCGAGGAATTCTGACCGACTCTAGACAGGATTTTATCAATCATGTCTCCGGGTAGGTCTCTTAAAATATTGGGTTGTCTATCCATTTTGTGTTTTTAAACTGTAAAATAGATAAGAGTTAGATTCATAAAAAAATACTTATTAATACAAGCAATTTTTACATATATCATAAAGCATAAGCACACTATATTACATATATTACACCACACGAATACAACTATCTTATTCCGACTCACTCGTTTCTTCTTCTTCGGTTTTGGTTCGTTTTTCCAAGTTTCTAGGGATATATGATGTTCCCCTAATACTAGCTGTCATTTTCCACAACGGTTTAGAAAAACCTGGTGGTTTAGAGGTTCCCGGGTCATTGTTACAACTTAAGGACTTCGGGGGGTTGACGATACATATAAAGTTCATCGGGGTTGGAATTAGATTTCTCTATTTTTATGCCCTTTCCCTTATTATTTTATTTCGCCTTTTTAAATTCAGTTGGGGTAATTTCTATAACATCATCGGAATTCTCGTCGGAATCCGATTCATCGGAGAATTGGTAATCCTCCCAATATTTTGCTTCCTTGGCGGAAACACCATTGACCATAATTAACCTTGGTCGGTTGGTTGAGGATTTTCTTTTACTTAATCGTTTTATTATTTCCCCCACCGGTTCTATTTCTTCATCCGGTTCCGATTCTTCTTCCGGTTCCGATTCTTCTTCCGGTTCCGACTCTTCTTCCGATTCCTCTTCGGGAACTTGTGAATCAGTCCACGAATCATTCCAATTTACATTTGACTCTTCATTATTATTAGGTGAGTCAATGAGACTTGTTCTAGAGGTATACATCTATCACATAATATCAAACGCGTTAAGAGATTAATATATCACATAATATTCACATGTTAAAAATATATAGTTTCCAACAAAATTTGTTAAGCAATCATTTTTCAAGTAAACACGGTCTAAGTCCAGACTCACTAATGCATCCTAACAAACTCGATAAGACACACTAATGCAAAATTCTGGTTCTCTAAGACCAACGCTCGGATACCAACTGAAATGTCCCGTTCTTATTGATTAAAAAAGTTCCATATTAATTGATTTCGTTGCGAGGTTTTGACCTCTATATGAGACGTTTTTCAAAGACTGCATTCATTTTAAAACAAACCATAACCTTTATTTCATCAATAAAGGTTTAAAAAGCTTTACGTAGATTATCAAATAATGATAATCTATAATATCCTGCTTACACACGACCATTACATAATGGTTTATAATACAAATATGTTACAACGAAAAAAAAAGTTTCTTGAATGCAGTTTTTACACAATATCATACAAGCATGGACTTCAAATCTCGTCCTTATTTAAGTATGCGACAGCGGAAGCTCTTAATAATCACCTGAGAATAAACATGCTTAAAATGTCAACAAAAAATGTTGGTGAGTTATAGGTTTAACCTATATATTATCAAATCATAATAATAGACCACAAGATTTCATATTTCAATACACATCCCATACATAGAGATAAAAATCATTCATATGGTGAACTCCTGGTAACCGACATTAACAAGATGCATATTTAAGAATATCCCCATCATTCCGGGACACCCTTCGGATATGATATAAATTTCGAAGTACTAAAGCATCCGGTACTTTGGATGGGGTTTGTTAGGCCCAATAGATCTATCTTTAGGATTCGCGTCAATTAGGGTGTCTGTTCCCTAATTCTTAGATTACCAGACTTAATAAAAAGGGGCATATTCGATTTCGATAATTCAACCATAGAATGTAGTTTCACATACTTGTGTCTATTTTGTAAATCATTTATAAAACATGCATGTATTCTCATCCCAAAAATATTAGATTTTAAAAGTGGGACTATAACTCAATTTCACAGATTTTTACTTCGTCGGGAAGTAAGACTTGGCCACTGGTTGATTCACGAACCTATAACAATATATACATATATATCAAAGTATGTTCAAAATATATTTACAACACTTTTAATATATTTTGATGTTTTAAGTTTATTAAGTCAGCTGTCCTCGTTAGTAACCTACAACTAGTTGTCCACAGTTAGATGTACAGAAATAAATCGATAAATATTATCTTGAATCAATCCACGACCCAGTGTATACGTATCTCAGTATTGATCACAACTCAAACTATATATATTTTGGAATCAACCTCAACCCTGTATAGCTAACTCCAACATTCACATATAGAGTGTCTATGGTTGTTCCGAAATATATATAGATGTGTCGACATGATAGGTCGAAACATTGTATACGTGTCTATGGTATCTCAAGATTACATAATATATAATACAAGTTGATTAAGTTATGGTTGGAATAGATTTGTTACCAATTTTCACGTAGCTAAAATGAGAAAAATTATCCAATCTTGTTTTACCCATAACTTCTTCATTTTAAATCCGTTTTGAGTGAATCAAATTGCTATGGTTTCATATTGAACTCTATTTTATGAATCTAAACAGAAAAAGTATAGGTTTATTGTCGGAAAAATAAGTTACAAGTCGTTTTTGTAAAGGTAGTCATTTCAGTCGAAAGAACGACGTCTAGATGACCATTTTAGAAAACATACTTCCACTTTGAGTTTAACCATATTTTTTGGATATAGTTTCATGTTCATAATAAAAATAATTTTCTCAGAATAACAACTTTTAAATCAAAGTTTATCATAGTTTTTAATTAACTAACCCAAAACAGCCCGCGGTGTTACTACGACGGCGTAAATCCGGTTTTACGGTGTTTTTCGTGTTTCCAGGTTTTAAATCATTAAGTTAGCATATCATATAGATATAGAACATGTGTTTAGTTGATTTTAAAAGTCAAGTTAGAAGGATTAACTTTTGTTTGCGAACAAGTTTAGAATTAACTAAACTATGTTCTAGTGATTACAAGTTTAAACCTTCGAATAAGAGAGCTTTATATGTATGAATCGAATGATGTTATGAACATCATTACTACCTTAAGTTCCTTGGATAAACCTACTGGAAAATAGAAAAATTGATCTAGCTTCAACGGATCCTTGGATGGCTCGAAGTTCTTGAAGCAGAATCATGACACGAAAACAAGTTCAAGTAAGATCATCACTTGAAATAAGATTGTTATAGTTATAGAAATTGAACCAAATTTTGAATATGATTATTACCTTGTATTAGGATGATAACCTAATGTAAGAAACAAAGATTTATTGAGGTTGGATGATCACCTTACAAGATTGGAAGTGAGCTAGCAAACTTGAAAGTATTCTTGATTTTATGTAACTAGAACTTGTAGAATATATGAAGAACACTTAGAACTTGAAGATAGAACTTGAGAGAGATCAATTAGATGAAGAAAATTGAAGAATGAAAGTGTTTGTAGGTGTTTTTGGTCGTTGGTGTATGGATTAGATATAAAGGATATGTAATTTTGTTTTCATGTAAATAAGTCATGAATGATTACTCATATTTTTGTAATTTTATGAGATATTTTATGCTAGTTGCCAAATGATGGTTCCCACATGTGTTAGGTGACTCACATGGGCTGCTAAGAGCTGATCATTGGAGTGTATATACCAATAGTACATACATCTAAAAGCTGTGTATTGTACGAGTACGAATACGGGTGCATACGAGTAGAATTGTTGATGAAACTGAACGAGCATGTAATTGTAAGCATTTTTGTTAAGTAGAAGTATTTTGATAAGTGTATTGAAGTCTTTCAAAAGTGTATAAATACATATTAAAACACTACATGTATATACATTTTAACTGAGTCGTTAAGTCATCGTTAGTCGTTACATGTAAGTGTTTTTTTGAAACCTTTAGGTTAACGATCTTGTTAAATGTTGTTAACCCAATGTTTATAATATCAAATGAGATTTTAAATTATTATATTATCATGATATTATCATGTGTGAATATCTCTTAATATGATATATATACATTAAATGTCTTTACAACGATAATCGTTACATATATGTCTCGTTTAAAAATCATTAAGTTAGTAGTCTTATTTTTACATATGTAGTTCATTGTTAATATACTTAATGATATGTTTACTTATCATAGTATCATGTTAACTATATATATATCCATATATATGTCATCATATAGTTTTTACAAGTTTTAACGTTCGTGAATCACCGGTCAACTTGGGTGGTCAATTGTCTATATGAAACATATTTCAATTAATCAAGTCTTAACAAGTTTGATTGATTAACATGTTGGAAACATTTAATCATGTAAATATCAATCTCAATTAATATATATAAACATGGAAAAGTTCGGGTCACTACAACGTCCAATTGTAAATCTTTATATTAACATTAACAAACTATCATTTAGTTAAACAAATATAAAGCCCATTAATAGCCCATAGTCTAATTTCCACAAGTGTCGTTCTTTTGTCCAAACCCCAATTATGGTACAAAGCCCAATTACCCAATTTTAATATTTTTAGCCCAACATCATGATTACTTCGGATTAAATAAGCATAATAATAACTTAGCTACGAGACATTAAATTAAAAAGGTTGAACATAACTTACAATGATTAAAAATAGCGTAGCGTTACACGGACAGAATTTCGACTTACACCCTTACAACATTCGCTAACACACCCTTATTATTAGGATTTAAAATTAAAATTAAAATATAAATTATATATACATATACTACGTTGAGTGAAGAAGAAAAAGATGTGTTTTTGTGGTGCACCAAAGCTCGATTTTTATAGGCATGTGGGCTGGAACTGGGGCTCATGCGATCGCATGGATTTATGCCTTCCAGGCCATACGATCGCATGGCCAGCTGGGGAGGCTCACATTTGGTTGTTTTCTTCTGCCAACGGTTTTATAATATAATATATAATATATATATATATATATATATATATATATATATATATATATATATATATATATATATATATATATATATATATATATATATATATATATATATATATATATATATATATTAATTTTAAGAATTAATTATATATTATATTATATTTATGTGCATAGTTGACTTGTAATTTTTAGTCCGTTGCGTCGAGCGTTGAGAGTTGACTCTGGTCCCGGTTCCGGATTTTCGAACGTCCTTGCGTACAATTTAATATCTTGTACTTTTCGTTTTGAATCTTGTACTCTTGTAATTTTGAGACGTTTCTTATCAATAATTGGAACCTCTTTGATTGTATTTTGTACTTTTGAGCTTTTTGGTCATTTGCGTCTTCAATTCGTCGAATCTGTCTTTTGTCTTCACCTTTTATTATTTAAGCGAATATCACTTGTAAATAGGACAATTGCAAATAAAAGCTTGTCTTTATTGAGGAATAATGCTATGAAATATATGTTCATTTTTAGCATTATCAAATATTCCCACACTTGAGTGTTGCTTGTCCTCAAGCAATATAGTTTTGAAATACTAGAATCACTTCTTTATTCTTCACACTTTGTACATCAGTGATTTCTTTACGGCGGTATAAAAATGGTAGTAACGATGTGGTTTACAGTCCCACATGACTATAAAATTTAGATCCATTAAGGAAATTGGATCTTTATGAAAACATTTGATCTTTTGAAAATTAAATCTAGTTTTTACCCTAGATAAGTTTTCCGGAATAACCCTTCACCGGTATTTGCAAAATACTTTTGTGGGTTTGGTGGGTTTCAGATTTGAAAATTTTAGCTCAAAACTTGTGGTTTTGTGTCACCCACTTGCTAACCTTGTATTAGGAAAGCAACACATCCAGTATACTTGCTCCGTATATTACCTTTCAGTAAACTACCGTCCGGTTATAAAGGAAAGCGTTGAACAAGCAACTGTTAAGGCAATGTCCCCTGACATGCTTTTAATTATGGTCTATAACGTGTCGGACGCAATTACTATCCTTTGTAGGAGCAATAGTAAAGCTCACCCTTATGATTTTTTGGTCTGGCACAAGGTCCTGTCTTCGACCATGCTATGCAACCACCGTTCTTACGGTTGACACCCGATTTGGTTCAGATGACCTAATGAATTCCAGGTGAATTCCTAGGATTTTACGTTCAATGGTAATGAACGCATTGAAAATGGGTTTTGAGAAAACAAATCGGTTTATAATTTGATCAAAATATTTTCTCGTTCAAGCTCGAGTTTAGATATCATTGAATTCCATGAGTTTGTAATTCTCAATCTTTAAGGTCAATCTCTAGGATTGAGTAATATCAGTCTTAAAAGCTGATTTTTAATCTTTAAGGAGATTATCCTTTCTGGGGATCTGATTCATTAGTCTTATCCAGCTAATTTGCACGGTGCCCCCCCATTTTACGAGATAAATCCTTCTCATGGTTAGGATAAATCTGACCACTTGGCCACCCTGTTTAATGCTGAGGTCCGTGGATTTCCTGCTGATTTTACTGATGATTTTTCTAGGTTTTTCGTCAACCTACAGCTGGTCTGGACGACAACTTCATGACCTAAATCAAGAAGCGCGTTTCTTTTTCGGAAGACTTTACTTCCTTTTAACGATGGAATTGATTCATCGTGTAGATCCATCTCTTCTTTTCTTTCATCGGGTAAAACAGTTAATTATCGTCCAAAACAAAAGTATTTTCAATTATTTTTACAAAAATATGTGATATGTATTTTGAATAACTCGGTGAAAATTTCCCACACTTGGCTTTTATTTTCCTTTTTATTGTCCTCTATTCCATTTTAAATGAATTTTAACATTTTAGTTTGTTTCTCAATTTATGTCCTTTCCGAGGTAACAATAATTTCGGTGTTAACACCTAGTTTTATCTTTCATAAATATGTATAAACATGATTTTGAGTTCATTTAATTAAAAATTTTGAAAAATTTTACTAGAATTGGGTAGTCAGTATATAAGACTAGGGCTGTTCTTTATTATCAGAGAGCACTAGATTCTAATACAACTACTACTTTACTAGTATTTCTAATGGTAACCAAGTGTTTAAAGTAAAAAATTTAAAAAAAATCCGAAAGAATTTAACCCCTTCCCACACTTAAGATCTTGCAATGCCCTCATTTGCAAGAAATCAGTAACAATTTAAATTATTGAGGGTGATTAGCGTAGAAATGATTAAATTTTACCAAAGTTTCCAAACATATTGGCATTTATTTGCTGAATGATAAATGGTACATATCATTTGTCCATTCCGTCTGTTGTTACATCACATTTATCTTGTCGTCAAAATTAGTAGCTTTTGCTGGACTTAATGCCAGTCTTTGAAAATGCACTGTTTTACCCTGTTTTGTACAATTTACCATATACATACATACAAATATAAACATGCATGGCAATTTGAAATTGGACTTAATATCTCACTTTCAAATCCTAAATGTGAAATATTAGTACACAATAATAATAAAAATGATAAAGATTACATAAGTATATTCAATAACATAAGTTTAAACATGAATAAGTAAAAAGATAAAAACATAAAAATCATATAAATAACCAAATGGAACTAAATCAGTCTGGATATGGGTTCCAGTTCATCTCGTCAGGTGGGTTCCATTGTTGGTTATAGGTGTTTTGATAGGCTTGGTTATAGTCATACCAGTTAAAGGGTGGTCGGATATCGGGGCTGTGTGGCGGAAAATGAGCAGGTCGAGTAGGTACATAGTTATTTGGTACCTGATATGATAGCTGGCTCATGATTTGGTGCTGATGAACTAACCAGCTATCGTGTTGGCGTTGCCTATAATCCTCGTATACTCGCTCGGAGTTCCACTGCTCATACATACTATGTCTGGTCGCGTTCGTCATTGCTTCCTCATCTATACGAACGTGGACGTCAAGAATAGCATCTCGAAAGACATCCCTAATGTCTTCCGCCTCCTCCATTTCCTCGTCTGAGCCTCTCTCTACCTGAGGATGAGATCCCTCATAGGGTACCTCCTGGTTACGTCTACTTTTCAATACCTTAGCACCCACATAAACTTTCAATCCTAAGGGCTCAACCTGTTCTCTACAAAGCTGTAATGGACCCCCTTGGTTCCTATCAACACCTAAATACTCTCCAATGAGAGTAACAAAAATACCTCCTCCTATTATACTCCCGTCCTGCATTCCCTCTACCATTTTAGATAAATAAAAAGCAACACAGTAAGGGATATTGACAAAGCTTCTAGGATCCCGAATACACTTTAGGTAGAATAAATCATGTAAGGTAATTTTTTCTTTATTATGACCTCTATGTGTAATCGAGTTAGCCAAAAATCTATGAATAATACGAAGCTCGGCTCTGTCAATATGTGTATAGGAGTGTCCTCCTGCTCGTGTAAAAACATCAAAATGTGACATACGCCTCCAAATGGCGTCAGCATCAAAGTTACTATCTACCCTTTCACCATAATGAATCAAATTTGTACAATCAGGTAATAGCAACTCACCAGGAGTATATATCTGTAAGGCCCTGGCCATGTCCAGCATGGACATTCTGTACATCCTACCGCCAAGGATAAACCTAAGAAATCTTCTATCCACTATTCTAACTATATTTGTATCAAGTGATACAGTACTCATCAACTCAACACACCATTCCTTATATACAGGTCTACGAATGGTGAAAAGACGTTCCCAATCTGTAAAAGAAGAACTGCCATACCTTTGAACTAAAAGCTGTCTAACACGGTCAGCTAGATGGACCGTTTCCAAAGGGGCCCAATCGATTACCCTTGGCACCTCTACAAAACACATTGGGAATAATTTGTTCCTTTGAATTTGAATTTGTTCCTTTGATATGTCTCGTAATCTCTCCATCTCCTATCAAATCTCAGATTAGGATGCAGAGTGTGCTCAGGAATCGTTGAGAATTCTACAGGCGGACTCATTGGGAATACTATGAATTCATCAACAAACTGTACCGGATCATAATAAGGTATGTGCTGATCAGGCTGTTGTTGTGGTTCTTGTTGTGGTTCTTGTTCGTGTTGCATTTCTGGTTCTGGTTCTGGTGCTGGTGCTGGTCGTCTAGATGATGATGCTCCTGAACCTCCAGTATCGGCTTTCTGCAAAACACATTAAACACAAAATTTGTGCATCCAAATATGCATTAGTGTTAGCAAAATAACAACTTAAAACAATCACTATAACATGTTAAATCAAAATTAAACTTATACACATTTTCACAATTTTTCACAATTCTACACTTTTCAAATAAGCACATATGAAAATGTATACAAAGTTCATAAGCATTTAACTCAAATAACATGTCAAAATAGTCATTACTAATAATTAAACAAGTCTCAAATGGCAATTACATCAAATTAATCAAGTTCATGAATTTTGGACTTAAAAAGTCCACTTTAATCTCCAAAATCATGTTTAGGATCAATGTTTGGATCATTTAACTATCTAAACATGTTACACTACTCAATTTAGCAATAAATAATGACAAAAATCGGCCATAACCTATTTATATCAAAAAGCCCTAAATTGCTCAAGAACACAAACCCTAGATTTCTAAAAATTTTGAAGTTTTTGGCTTCAAATCATGTTAAATAGCATCAATCTAGGTTATACATGCATAAAATACTAACAATTTAACACTAATTACACTCGAAATTAACATGATTGCATTAGGAAAAAAATTGATAATTATCACAAAAACTAGGAATTTATAGAGTTTAGGGGTGTAATTTTTACCATTTTGCTGAAGAATGAGAATCTAGGCATGATTAGAGAAAGAAAAATGACGAATTACGGTGGATTTTGGTGAATTTTGATGAAGATTTGAGAGTATTTTCGTATGTGTTGTGTGTGTGTTGGTGTGAGGCAGAACAGAACAGGCTGTATGTATCAGGCCTGTTTTCCAGCTCCATGCGATCGCATGGAGTTGGAGTGCAATATCCATGCGATCGCATGGGTATCCGGGAACAGTGTTTTCAGCTTTTTTTTTTTTTTTATAAAACCTTATACTTTATAAAACTTATAATTAATTAAATTTTAAAAATTTGTTTTCCTTTAGGAGCGAGGGTGTTTCGGATCGATGTCCTAGTCCGTCCTTCGACAAAAATTTAAAATTTGTCAAATCAAAGCGCGGTTATAAAAGTAAAGATTTTTGGATTTTTTAATGTTTTTGGCATACTTTAATTTAATAAAAAAAAATAATGATAATAAAAGATCTCGTCCCTCCCTCGGGTAAAGCAATTTCGGTTCAAAGACCTAGTCTTCAACTCACGACGAATTTTAAAAATCATATTTTTTAACTTAGCGAAATAAAGTAAATTTTTATTTTTAAATTCACACAACTTAAATTTAAAATATGCATAAAATTAAAAATTCACATTTTTTTTTAAAAAAAATTAAAAATTCACACCAAACTTATATTATATTTTTCTTTTTATACATACAAACTTAAAAATATCAATTGTTCAAATATTTACAATTTTAAATATATTAATTTAAAAAGTTTACAATATTAATTTAAGATTTATATATTAATTTTAAAAACATGGTAAAAAAAATAATAAAATTAAAAATCTTTTTGGCTTTTATCCCACTTTAATCAATCAAATATTATCAAAAATATGCGCCCCTCTTTTCGGTAAAGTAATTTCGGTTCCATGACCTAATTTAACTCATGACAAATTTTTGAAATATTTTGGGTTGATTGATTAAAGATATTTATACCTTAAGAATAAACGTTAAATTTCGCAGTGATGTAATAAATTTTTGTATGATATCAATAATTTCGGTCGCCAAACCTAATTTTATTCAATACCAATTTAATACTTTATAGCGAACAAATTAGCGTTTATTATCAAAAGGTTAAAAATAAAAAATAAAAAAAAACTGTACAGACTTACCTGTGAGATAGTATTCTTTGGTTATATGATCTATCCCATTCATAAGATAGTCGGTTTAATTGGTTTTCCATGGCTACATAGGCGTATCCTCGAGCATTCAGTGTTTTTTCTTCTAAACATATGAACGGTCCATCTCTGCATAAAGTAACAAATTCGGTATTTAAATAGGTTTGATTATTTGAACATTTACCTCCATGTGACCATTTCCCGCATTTGTGACATCTTTCTAGGTGTCGTGCTCTTCTTTTCGCTGCGGATTTTGATTTTCCTTTACCAAATTGTAACTTATTATCTTCGCATCTGGATTGTTTTCTTACTCCGTCCAATCTTTCTCTGATTGCTGATACTATTTCACTCGGAAGTGTGTCATTATTACGTTTAGTGATCAAAGCGTGTAGCATAAGACCATGGTTTAGTTCACAGGCAGTCTTCATTTCCTAAAAAAAATAAAAATTCAGAATGGGGGGAGAAGACTAGTTCTTTAGGGTCTGCTAGGGAAAGATCATTCGAGTTCCATTTTCGAGAACTACACGAAAACAGAAAATCTAACTCTAACAGAAATACATATTATCCTTTAAAGACTTGATTCTCCCCACACTTAGTTAGCTGTGGTATCGAAATTGTGATTAGCTTCGTTGTCGATTTCCATTGGACTATCTATGTAATGTTTAACTCTGTGACCATTAACTTTAAATTCAATTCCATTTGAATTTATTAATTCTACTGTTCCGTATGGGAAAACTCTTTTGACTATGAATGGTCCAGACCATCTTGATTTCAATTTTCTAGGAAATAGCTTGAATCGTGAATTGAAAAGAAGAACTCTGTCTCCTTCTTTAAATTCTTTTGAACTTCTGATTCTTTTATCATGCCATTTCTTCGTTCTTTCTTTATAGATTAACGAATTTTCGTATGCTTCATGTCTTAATTCTTCTAATTCGTTTAGTTGACTTAATCGTAGACGTCCAGCTTCATGTAAATCAAGATTACATGTCTTCAAAGCCCAAAATGCTTTGTGTTCAATTTCTACTGGAAGATGACATGCTTTTCCGTAAACGAGTTTAAAAGGTGTGGTTCCAATTGGAGTTTTGTAGGCTGTTCTAAAAGCCCAGAGTGCATCCTCCAATTTAATGGACCATTCCTTCGGATTTGATCCTACGGTTTTCTCTAGAATACGTTTTAAAGCTCGGTTGGTATTTTCAACTTGTCCACTTGTTTGTGGATGATATGCGGTGGAGATTTTATGAGTTACTCCATATCTTTTGAGAACTTTCTCAAGTTTATTATTACAGAAATGAGTACCCCGATCACTTATTAAAGCTTTCGGTGTTCCAAACCTTGCAAAAAGACGTTTTAAAAAGTTGACTACAACTCGTGCATCGTTAGTTGGGAGAGCTTGTGCTTCCGCCCATTTAGATACATAATCAATGGCTACGAGAATATAGAGATTATTATGAGATTTTGGAAATGGACCCATAAAGTCAATACCCCAAATGTCAAATACTTCGCATACTTGAATGACATTTTGTGGCATTTCATCACGTTGACTTATTTTTCCGGCCCTTTGACAAGCATCACAGGATTTGAAAAGAAGGTGTGCGTCTTTGTAAATTGTAGGCCAATAGAATCCAGCATCATAAACTTTTCTTGCTGTTAGTTGAGGCCCATAATGCCCTCCTGTTGGTCCTGTGTGACATTGGTTTAAAATTTTACTAGCTTCATCTCCGAATACACATCGGCGTATTATTCCATCGGGACAACTTTTAAACAGATGTGGATCTTCCCAGAAATAGTGTTTTATATTACTGAAGAATTTCTTTCGCTTTTGGTACGATAATCCTTTTTCAAGAAATCCACATACTAAATAGTTTGCATAGTCTGCAAACCATGGAATTTCATTATAATCTATCTTCAATAGATATTCATCAGGAAAGTTGTCTTATATGGCCGATTCATTTAGAACTTCTAATTCAGGATTTTCAAGACGAGAAAGATGATCAGCGGCGAGATTTTCTGCTCCTCTTTTATCTCGGATTTCAATATCGAATTCTTGTAAGAGTAAGATCCAACGGATTAATCTTGGTTTGGCATCTTGTTTTGAAAATAGGTATCTAAGAGCAGAATGGTTGGTATAGACCACCATTTTTGCTAGAACGAGATATGAACGAAATTTGTCAAAAGCAAAGACAATAGCAAGGAGTTATTTTTTAGTAGTTGTGTAATTTGTTTGTGCTCCTTGTAATATCTTACTAGCATAATATATAGGTTGAAATCGTTTTTCAATCCTTTGTCCTAAAACGGCTCCCATTGCAAAATCACTTGCATCGCACATTAATTCAAACGGTAGATTCCAATTTGGTGTTATCATGATCGGCGCATTAGTAAGTTTCTCTTTAAGAATATTAAAAGATTTGATACATTCATCTGAAAAGATGAATGGAGCATCCTTTTCTAGGAGTTTATTCATAGGAGTGGCAATTTTAGAAAAATCTTTTATGAAACGTCGGTAAAAACCGGCATGCCCTAGAAAACTCCTAACTCCTCTAACATTGGTGGGATGTGCAAGTTTAGCAATTACATCTACTTTAGCTCTATCCACTTCAATTCCTTCCTTTGAGATTTTATGTCCAAGAACGATGCCTTCTTTAACCATGAAATGGCATTTCTCCCAATTAAGTACTAGATTTGATTGTTGGCATCTAATCAGCATTCGTTCAAGATTAACTAGACATGATTCAAAGGTATCACCGAAGACTGAAAAGTCATCCATGAAAACTTCCATGCATTCTTCTATCATGTCGTGAAAAATCGCCATCATACACCTTTGAAAGGTTGCAGGGGTGTTGCAAAGTCCAAATGGCATGCGTTTGTAAGCAATAGTACCATAAGGGCACGTGAATGTGGTTTTCTCTTGATCTTCGGGTGCTATTGGAATTTGAAAATATCCGGAAAATCCATCAAGAAAACAATAGTAACTATTTCCGGCTAGCCTTTCCAACATTTGATCAATGAAAGCTAAGGGAAAGTGATCTTTTCTGGTGGCGTCATTTAATTTTCTATAATCAATACACACACGCCATCCTGTTACAGTCCTAGTAGGAATAAGCTCATTTTTTTCATTTGTAATGACAGTCATGCCACCCTTCTTAGGCACGCATTGAACTGGGCTTACCCATGGACTATCAGAAATTGGATAAATTAGACCTGCGTCTAGCAGTTTAATAATTTCTTTTTTAACTACATCTTGCATATTCGGATTTAGTCTTCGTTGGCGTTGCACATACGTTTTATGACCTTCTTCCATAAGGATTCTATGTGTGCAATACGAAGGACTTATTCCTTTAATATCATGAATCTTCCATGCAATGGCTGGTTTATGAGCTTTCAACACAGAAATGAGTTGTGATTTCTCATTTTCAGTAAGAGAAGACGATATTATTACAGGTAATTCAGATTCACCATGTAAATAAGCGTATTCCAAATGGTTTCGAAGTGGCTTTAACTCTAATTTCGGTGGTTCTTCTATCGATGATTTATATCGATATCTGTCTTCTTCTTTTAGCATTTGAATTTCTTCTGTTGTTGGTTCATATCCATTAGCTATAAGTGTAGCTAACATTTCAACTTCATCAATTGGTTCAGTTCCTTCTCCTAAAGAACATTCTTCTGTTCCTTGTAATTCTGGAAATTCTTCTAACAATTCTGCATGTGAATCTATAGTTTGAATATAATAACATGTATCATCTGCACATTGCGGTTGTTGCATTGCTCTATCAACTGAAAAGGTAACACTCTCGTCCTCTATACTTAGGGTCAGTTTCTTACCAAACACGTCTATCATTGCTTTAGCCGTGTTTAAGAATGGTCTTCCTAATATGAGAGGAACTTGAGAATCTTCTTCCATGTCCAGAATAACAAAATCTACCGGAAATACTAAAGTACCAACTTTAACTAGCATATTCTCCATTATCCCTATAGGATATTTTATTGATCGATCGGCTAGTTGTATACTTATTCTAGTTGGTTTCAATTCTCCAAGGTCTAGTTTAGTGTATAGTGAATACGGCATTAAATTTATACTAGCACCTAAGTCTGTCAATGCTTCTATTGAACTAAGACTACCCAGAAAACATGGAATTGTGAAACTTCCTGGATCAGATAGTTTTTCTGGTATCTTATTCAACAGCACTGCTGAACAATTAGCATTCATAGTAACAGCCGAGAGTTCTTCCATTTTCTTTCTATTTGAGATTAGATCTTTCAAGAATTTAGCATATCTAGGCATTCCTGAAATCACATCAATGAAAGGAAGATTTACATTTATCTGTTTAAACATATCCAAGAATTTGGATTGCTCGGCTTTAAGTTTCTCTTTCTTCATTTTACTCGGGTAAGGAAGTGGTGGTTGGTATGGTTTAACATAAGGTTTAGCCTTAACAGTGTTATCTTCATTAACCTTTTCAACTACCTGTTCTTTTTCCTTATCTTGATCAGGTTGTGGTTCTTGTGGAGTAAGAATAGCTTCATCAGAAGTTACAGGTATTTCAGGTGGTTTAAGTGTTGTACCACTTCTTGTGGTAATGGCTTTAGCTGTTTCATTCTGAGGGTTTGCATTTGTATCACTAGGTAAACTTCCCGGTTTTCTTTCACCTATTAACCTTGCTAGGTTACTTACTTCTTGTTCCAAGTTTTGAATAGAAGCTTGTTGATTTCTAAATGCTTGAGCATTTTGTTCATTAGTTTGTTTTTGAGATGTGAAAAACTGCGTTTTAGTTTCAACTAGCTTCGTCATCATATCTTCTAAATTCGGCTTTTTATCATCGGGTTGTGGTGGTTTGTTTTGAAAATTAGGTCTTTACTGGTTGTAAGTATTGTTAGATACTTGTTGATTGCTAGGACCTTGTTGGTTGTTGTATAGAATATTTCGATTATAATTCTGGTTTTGATTGTAGATCGGTCTTGGCGGTTGATAATTATTCTGATAATTATTTCCAGGCCTTTGGTTTATGTATGAAGTATTCTCTCTTTGTTCCATTGTTTATTCAATACTGAGACAATCTTTTGTCAAATGTGGTCCTCCACACTGCTCACAACTAATTCGTATTGAGTGAATATCCTTAGTCATCTTTTCCATTCGTCTCTCGACAGCATCTATCTTTGCGGAAATGGAATCTAAGTCGTGGCTAGAATCGGCTCTAGCTGCTTTAGATGATCTAACGATATATTTTTCTTGGTGGCACTCATGTGAGTGGGAAGCAGTGTTATCAATAATTTTATAAGCATCAGTTTCGGTTTTCTTCATAATGGAACCACCAGCTGCTATATCGATGTCTTTTCTTGTAGTGATGTCGCATCCTTGGTAGAATATTTGTACTATTTGACAGGTGTCTAAACCATGTTGCGGACATCCTCTTAATAACTTTCCAAATCTTGTCCACACCTCATATAGAGTTTCATTCGGTTTCTGTGTGAACGTAACAATTTCTCCTTGAAGTCTTACGGCTTTAGATGCCGGAAAGAATTGTTTAAGAAATTTTTCAACTAAAACGTCCCATGTATCAATCGCCTCTTCAGGTAACGATTCCAACCAATCTTTGGCTTCTCCCTTTAAAGTCCAGGGAAATAACATGAGATATATCTGTTCATCCTCCACTTCTCGGATTTTAAATAGTGTGCAGATCCTATTAAAGGTACGAAGATGTTCATTTGGATCTTCCTTCGGCGCACCACTAAATTGGCATTGATTAGTCACCATGTGTAGAATTTTTCCTTTGATTTCATAATCTGGCGCATTTATGTCTGGATGAGTAATTGTGTGACCTTGGCCAGTGCGTTTAGCTCTCATTCGGTCTTCCATACTTAGAGGTTCCAGATTCTCCATAATTGAATTTGTTGAATCCGAATCACTAGAGGATTCTGATTTAATGGTTCGTTCCTCAACAATCTCTGTTTGAATGATTGGTGGTTCCGGAGGAAAGTTTAGTGGTTCAGGATCTATGAATCGTCCCCGAATATTCTCCGGATTCTCAATTGTGAGGTCGAGTTCAAAAAATGGATTATCGGAAATTTGAATTGGAGTACTTGGTCGACTGGATGAAGATTCTAAAGAAAAATCAACGGCGGTAATATTTGCTAAATGTCTTGATCTAGTTACAGGTGGTGAACGTACAAAAGGTGGTGAACGTCTTGCTCGGTGCATTCACTGAATATCCTATTAGTTTTTAAAAAGGAAAGAAAAATTATATAAGTTATCCAATTAATAGACTTTTCTGATTTTGCCCACATTTCGAATAGCCAAAAGATGCAGCAGAGGGGCAGGATTCGTTTGGTCTCAATATAATTGAGGACTGTTTGGCTCCAATAACCCGGTCCACGTACAAATCCAACTATTACTACGAACCAGAAAATTTTGATGTCTATCAATTTAACCACTTAAAATAAATTTTCGTAATTTTAAGAAATTTAGATAAGAAGTAGAATAAAAATCTATGTCCTAAACTAGAATAGCGAGAAATAAGAAAGAAAAAGAGCGTGTCGAAAAAGAAAAAAAGGGTTGAAAAATAAAAGGCGTCGGAAAATAAAAAATAAAAAGAAATGACTTATAGGACTTAAAAACACTCGACTAACCCAATCTTATTACTATCACTAACTTAAAATTATAATCGCAAATTGAGATTACTAATTGGAGTGATAATTGTTACATAGGTAAAAGGCGTCGAAAAATAAAAATAAGAAAGTAGCGCGTTGAAACTTAAAAAGGCACTAAAAACTAAAAATTAAAAGTTGCTTCTAAAAATATTAAAGCTTACAAGTAAAACTATATCCCAAATGGCAATAACTTAAAAAGAAACTAAAACTTAAAAAGGCGTCGCAAAATTCTAAAGCACCTAAATCTTAGTCTAAAGAAAAAGCACTTAAGGGATTTTACGGCAAGGCCTAAAAATCTAGAAATAAAAATAACTATGGCAAAAACTATGAATTAAAACTAAATACGAGCGAAAAATACAAAAGTTACGCTAAAACTATTAAAAAGGGACAAAATATAAAAATATATAAAAAGTTGTAAAAATTACAATTTTTATAAAAATATTATTTTTATATTATTTATTTTATAAAACTATTAATTTTATAAATTATTAAAACTAATTTAGACTTAAAATACAAATTATAAATAAACTAAACTAAATAATAAAATAATTATAACCTAATTAGGGTTATTAAGTAATAATAATTATTATTATAAACCCTAATTTCGTACAGCTTATGTTTCAGACGAGTCAAATCACTCCATGCGATCGCATGGAGTGTATGCTATATATTCATGAGATCGCATGAAGTAGAAAATTGGGCCAGATGGGTTGGGCTGCTACAGTGTAGCCCGTAAACTTTTATATATTTTTTTTTCTGTTTTGCTGTTTTGATGTGTTATAAAAAAACACAATATTTAAATAAAATTTATATTTTTAAATACTAAAAATAAAAATAAAGAAACTTTATAAAACTTATATATTTAACAAACTCTTAAGAATATATAAATTTTTGAATTTTTAAAACGTATTTTTACAAAAACGTATTTTTATAAAAGTAAACTAAAAATAAAAATCTTTTTTTTTATATAGCGTTGCGCTTCCGGCTTTTAAGCTAAATTTTTAAGTTCCCCGGCAGCGGCGCCAAAGATACTTGATGTTATGCGAGGTGTATATAAAATAGCTTAAATTTTAGCAGGAAATACTATTAAATACGATACAATTTTACACAAGATATTTATTTATTTATAGAATGGATATACTTAAACCTTGCTACAACACTTATAGGCAGTGTACCTAATCGTACAGTAGTGTAGTTTTTAGTAAGTCCGGTTCATTCCAAAGGGAAAATCTTTTAATCAAAGCTTAACGCTATATTAGTTTAATTTATAAAAATACGAATATATATATATATATAAGTAATATTATTATTTTAAAGGGGGGTTTTTACCGTTTAATGACCGGTTTGTCGATTTTAAAACTTTAGTCGCAGTTAAAACCAAATGTAAAATATTAAATAAATAAAAGACTTAATTTAAAGCGTAAAGTAAATAACGATAATGAAATTGCGATAAATAAAAGTGCGATAAAATAAACTTGCGATAATTAAAAAGTACGATAATTAAAAGTGCAATTAAATACAATAATAATAAATAAAAATGCGATAATTAGAAGTGCAATTAAATATAAAATAAAGGAAATTAAATATGAAATAAAAGAATTATGCTTATTTAAACTTCCGTAATCATGATATTTGACGTGTTGATTTTAGTTTTATGCACATAGGTTAATTGTCCTTTGTCCTGGATTATTTAATATGTCCGTTTGGTTTTTGTCCATAACAGTCCATCAGTCATAAATATAAAGTGCGAGTGTCCTCGTCAAATTATCCTTATACCCGAAGTCAAATATTCCAACTAATTGGGGACTTAAACTGTAACAAGGTTTTATTACTTTGTTTAATAATTACACCAGGATGTCGACTGAGTGTAACCCAAGGTTTTAATACTTTGTTAACAATTATGCCAAGTGTCCATGTACATAATTTCACCCCTGTTTTAATAATTCTAGTGGCTATTAATCCATTCCCGTGTCCGGTTAAATGAACGATTATTCGTACATATAAATATCCCGCCCATCGTGTCCGATTGAGTGTATATGGTTATTTATAGGGACGTCCAATTGTAAATCTTTATATTAACATTAACAAACTATCATTTAGTTAAACAAATATAAAGCCCATTAATAGCCCATATTCTAATTTCCACAAGTGTCGTTCTTTTATCCAAACCCCAATTATGGTACAAAGCCCAATTACCCAATTTTAATATTTTTAGCCCAACATCATAATTACTTCGGATTAAATAAGCATAATAATAACTTAGCTACGAGACATTAAATTAAAAAGGTTGAACATAACTTACAATGATTAAAAATAGCGTAGCGTTGAAAGGACCCGTCCTAATCCATCCGGACGAAGTCCATATCGATTATAAATGATTCACAACAGTTGATTACATCGCGAGGTACTTGACCTCTATATGATACATTTTACAAACATTGCATTCATTTTTAAAAGACAAACTTTCATTTACATCGACAGTTGACAGACATGCATACCATTTCATAATATATCCAAATATAATTGACTTAATAATAATCTTAATGAACTCAACGACTCGAATGCAACGTCTTTTGTAATATGTCATGAATGACTCCAAGTAATATCTTTTAAATGATCAAATGCACAGCGGAAGATTTCTTTTGTACCTGAGAATAAACATGCTTTAAAGTGTCAACCAAAAGGTTGGTGAGTTCATTAGTTTAACATAAATAATCATTTCATAATTTTAATAGACCACAAGATTTCATATTTCCATTTCTCATAAACATACGTCCTATGCATAGAGACAAAAATATCATTCATATGGATTGAACACCTAGTAACCGACATTCACAATATGCATATAAGAATATCCCCATCATTCCAGGATCCTCCTTCGGACATGATATAATTTTCGAAGTACTAAAGCATCCGGTACTTTGGATGGGGCTTGTTGGACCCGATAGATCTATCTTTAGAGTTCGCGTCAATTAGGGTGTCTGTTCCCTAATTCTTAGATTACCAGACTAAATAAAAAGGGGCATATTTGATTTCGATAATTCAACCATATAATGTAGTTTCGATTTCTTGTGTCTATTTCTTAAAGCATTTATAAAAGCAGCGCATGTATTCTCAGTCCCAAAAATATATATTGCAAAAGCATTTAAAAAGAGTTTAATGAAACTCACGCATATAAATATTGTACAACAGTTATTAAAACAGTGCATGTATTCTCAGCCCAAAAATGTAATGAGTAAAAGGGATCAAATGAAACTCACATAATGTATTTTGTAGTAAAAATACATAGAACGACATTGAACAAGTATAGGGTTGGCCTTGGATTCACGAACCTATATCATTTGTATATATATTAATGCGTATTCTTGTAATTGAACACATAAATATATAATTTTATTAGTTATATTCTCGTTATATTAATAATATATATTTTCACATATAAAAATATTAATTTTGTTACTTTATATATATATATATATATATATATATATATATATATATATATATATATATATATATATATATATATATATATATATATATATATATATATATATATATATATATATATATATATATATATATATATATATATATATATATCATTGGTTTGTTAAAACTTTACTTTTAGTATTATTAATGATAATATCTGAGATAATGCCAATGATAATACTAATATCAATGAAATACTAATATTATCTATGATTTTGTTAATGATGTTATTAATGATAGTTTTTAATAATAAAACACATGATAATATCAGTAGTTTTTAATAATTTAATAATAACAACTATGAATATAATATAGTTTAATATTAATACTTAATAATAATAATTGTAACAATCTTATTACTAAAGGTAAACTTAATAATGATTCTTTTATTAATAATAATGATAAAATTTCTAAAATGATACTAATACGAACATTAATAAAAATAATAGTAACTTTTATTGTTTTCAACATAATACTAATAATAGTAATAATACTAAATATTAATACTTGATAATAGTAATAATAATTATAACATTCATAATATTTAACAATAATCATACTAACAATCAATAATAATATTAATACATGCTAATAACATTAATAATTATAATAATAATAATAAAACATGAAACTACCTCATAATAAAAGGCCTTAAAAAGAAACTGCCGCGAACCAGGTTTGAACCCACGACATATCGAATATCTGAACACACTCCAAACCACTCGGCCATTTAAGTTTTTCTGAGATTAAACGGTTTTAAATATATATAACATATTTCTCTCAGTTCATATTTTCATCTCCTTCTTCACATAACGAATCGATCAAGGGACACTCAACCATTTACAAAACTAGATTAAAGTTTAAATTTGGATATGGAAATAAAACGTAAATGATCAGATTGAGTCTAAGTTGTATAAAAAAATAATATATATATATATATATATATATATATATATATATATATATATATATATATATATATATATATATATATATATATATATATATATAAATATATATACCTGCACAGCCATCTGATGAACACGACTCAGCTCAATATCTAATTCGAAAATTTTGAAGGTTTTAGACAAAACATATAACATCAAAAAGATTTCAAATCACATTTATAACCTTTCTCCATCGACAATTTAACTGGAGGTGCCCAAACAATTTCGAATTTAAATGAAGAACAATGGTTGACTTTTTATTTTACAAACTTTGACTCATGAATTCGTACTCAATTTGTGAAATTAAAGGCTGTATTGTTACAGAAAGTTTGAATAGAAGATTCATAACACAACTGCATTTTTAATTTTTGAAAACAAATTCGAAATTGAGCTAATGCTATAAGAGGACGCGTACAGGGGAAACTCACTGGTTTTTACTCTTTTCTGTTTTGAAATTCTCAAATAAAAGCAGTGTAAATTTCTATTTGATATTGGTAATGAGACAACTCAATGTGCTAACTAGTATTACTGATAATTAAATTGATTTTGTAATCTCATGAACGACAGATACACTCAGACAAAATAAAGGACAGGAAGAAAAAATAAAATAATAAAAGGAGTATCAAAAGCAGATTAGATTGCTAACAGAATTCGTTTTCTTATTGAATTGATTCGACAAAGATCAGGAAAGGTACAAAATCATGAGCAGGGATGAAGAAAAAAAATAAAGGAACGGATTGGGATAGGTAACAGATTCAAGTATTAGTTGATTATATATATATATATATATATATATATATATATATAAATATATATATATAAATATATATATATATATATATATATATATATATATATATATATATATATATATATATATATATATATATATATATATATATATATATATATATATATATAATAATAGTAATTTTAAATACATTAATACAAAATATGCGGTAATATTATAAATTAGTAGTACTGTCAATGTTTATCATTTTAATAATAATAATATTAATATCAAAATAATATAGAGTAATAGAAAATACTGATATAATTATATTAATAGTAGAATTAATGGAATTCTCAGTAAAAAGGTAAGTTTAACAATAATAGATATAATAATTTTGATAATAATAATAATAATAATAAGAATAATGATAAAAATAATATAAATAATGGAAATCATAATATCTAAATAAAAATAATAATCATAATAGAATCAATAATACTAATAATAATAATAGATGATATCTAAAAAAATATTTGTGATAGCATACAATAATAATGATATTAATAATACAAATATTAATATTAATATTAATATTAATCAATAGTAAAAGTAATGGTAATAATTTTAATATAACAAACGTATCAAATCTTGAAATTTAATTTTTATATAATACTATTTATTATTTATGTAATATTATATTATGTGTTAATATTTACTGAATAGTTAATATATATATATATATATATATATATATATATATATATATATATATATATATATATATATATATATATATATATATATATATATATATATTTAATGGAACTCATAATAACATATACTTATTTATTAACAGTACTTAATTATTCAAATTGTTATTTTTCAGTTATTTAAAGTTTACTTTATCCAAATAATATATATTCTTATATTTATATTAATATAATATATATATATTTATTTGCAAATAATTGTTCGTGAATCGTCAGGAATGGTCAAAAAGGCAAATGCATCCATGTAACTATTCCAAAGTTTTCGAGACTCAACATTACAGACTTTGCTTATCGTGTCGGAAACATTAAAGATTAAGTTTAAATTTAGTCGGAAATTCCCGGGTCATCACAGTACCTACCCGTTAAAGAAATTTCGTCCCGAAATTTGAGTGAGGTTGTCATGGCTAACAATAAAAATGTTTTCATGGCAAATATGAGTTGATAAATAGAATTTTATCACAGGGTGTAACCTGGATAAAATAATTCGATTATTCGAAGCGTACGAGTGAAGCTATCACGAAAGAATGAAATGTAGAAATAGAGATTCGTCTTAGCTTTTGACGTTGTCTTGGTTGAATTCCGGAATTCAAGGGATTTCAAAGAAAATCTTTGAAATCTATAAGATCTGATTCTTCGGGATTTATGAAAATTAAGATCTCTATAATTAAATGCGATGATCTGTCTCAATTACTACGTCCGATATTTCCATTACAAATTAAACTCTTCCGTTCCATTATTCTCACCATTCCTATACTTTCCTTCTTGTTTCATACATCCAAAAGATTCTGAAAATGCTTAATCCAGTTCTGATCCTTGTCCTCATCCTTATTATCGCAACAATCATTCTCCTTTTCCAACTTCCACCAGAGGAATCTGCTTTCGTCTACTTCGCCCTCGGGATTATAATGTTTTTAATTCTCTCGTGTCTTTATGTTGCGATAAACATTGATATACACGGTTTGTAATTTATGTGTTGTTATCGGGCTTTATATTCTCCCTTACATTTCAAAGCTCTATGCTTTTGTTTTCTCTTCCCGACTTCAAGTCAAGCGATTAATGGTCCAGAATTTGTAGATATAGAGTCTCGAATGATTATAATGTTCTAAGCAGGAAGGAACGTGATAGTACGATTTGATTTTCAAATTTATCAACATCACGGAAGATAGAACCATCAAGAATACATTTTCTTGATTTGTTCATGATTTAAGTAGAATGAAAGAGTTATGTGACATGGCACATGATGACGTTATGATCTGTGAATCATCACGTCCCATTAGAAACTCAGCATGACTTACTGTAATATAATCACGTTGATCAAGTGTCATTATATTATACTAACTCATGCATCAGTTCCCAACATTACTTCAATAACAATCATATTTTAAGCTCTAAAGTTTACAGAATATAGAAACTAACAGTTTCTATATGATGTAAAACTGATAGCACGAAGAGATTAATGATTTCAGATAAGAATAGTTATAAAAATATCTCTAGAAATATAGAGGATATTTATAATGAAAGATACGATAATATCTCGGAATATCTAAGATCAGAGGATGATAGAAACTATTATCTGCAAGGGTTTAGAGTAAGGAGCAAGATATTCACTAAAGACTTTAGCAGACATTGAATCATTTGGATTCTTTGAAGTCAAACTTATTCTTTGTGATTTGTCCACGGCTTTCTTCCTAGTTTCGCATAATCTGCTTTTCGGTACTAAATTTTCTATTGAATGTTTCCAATATAATGATACACAGGAAGCATAAGGAGGTATATAATTTCGGACGAGAATATTTATGAAAATATCCTCAGAAATATCGAAGATATTGATGATAATATTTTGGAATTTCTAAGTTCGATGGTTGATGGAGAAAGATTTTCCGCAAGATTTTAACATGACTTCGGAGCAAGATATTCTCTAAAGATTTCAACGGATCCAGAATTACCTGAATTCTTTGAATATAGGGTTTGGTCCTTGTATTTGTCCTTGGTCTCCTTCATGGGTAGCTCAATCTGTTTTTCAATACCCAATTTTCTATCGAGCGTTCCTAACAATCCTTTTTTTATCATCAAACGTTTGGTCGTTTAGACCATCTACCATTTTTCTGTTTCCTCTGAATTTAATGCTATGATATCTGAATCATCGGTTATTAATTCGAGGTGGTTTCAAGAAAATTGTGATTTTAGATGATTAAACGCTGATGGTAATATGGTGGAATATGAAAGGTTCCCTGGTAACAATAAAAGAGCACGCGTATATATCAACGTTATAATAAGGTTGTTTCGTACGAAAAGTCAAAGTTGTCTTGCTGGAGCTGTGACAAAACTGGCTATCTCGAACAGCAGATGCAAAGTTATTTTCGGTAACAATAACGCTAAAGGAATTAGCACAGCTACGTGTTAAACGTTTACTCAGGTTCCGAGTGTTTTCAGGTGCATAACTATATGCATCAATCTTTTCTCCCGTAAATGAAGTGCGGTTGGTTCATCCTATAGATTGAAGTGTTTTTCAAGAATTATGAAAGGTTTGAACGCAGAATGTAATCGTGAAGATACAAATGATGTTTAAGACGAAATCAAGTGGCAACTTGAAGAATTGTTTAGTTTCATATGTTATAATCAATATTTTAATTCATTTTAATTGTCCAATGTTATTAGTCCACAGTCGATAGTCCACAGTTGACAGTCCAATAATTCATATATAGTTTAATATTTAATATTCGAATTAATTAATACATGTCGTCACCCGTATACTTCTCAGACTCGATCACAACTCAAACTATATATATTATTGTAGAATCAACCTCAACCCTGTATAGAGAACTCGATCATTACTGCATATAGAGTGTCTATGGTGATTCCAAATACTATATATAGATGTGTCGATATGATATGTCAAAACCTTGTATACATGTCCCGATATTTAAAGTGCGTAAAATAAATAACAGAAATTAAATGACGATAAATTAAATTACGAGAATATAAATTGCGATAAATAAATTGCGATAATTAAATTGCGATAAATAAATTGTAATACGGAATTAACAGTTAGCTAGGATCAGTTAGCTAGGATTTTGTTAGCGTGGATTCTTAACAAAATTTCTCATAGTTAATTTGTTTGTTTCTAACAAATTTTATTTTGTCCAATGTTTTCTTCATTATGCCACTTGTTGGATTCTGATAGGTCAAAATCCAAATATGAAATTGATTGAAAATGGTTATTCTGTGATGAACGGATTCGTATATCTGGAGATGTAAGTAGGATAGTAAATGACCGTTGAATCAGATTCGAAGAATATACAGTGTAACTTATTAATGTGAAGTCTAAATATTTCTAGGGTATTACCTACCCGTTAAAATATTTTCACCATTAACAGTTTGTACAAAAGAATTTTTAATTACAATCTTTATGAAAACATATATATTTTCTTCAGATGTAATCATGGATTTAATGAGTTAATATGATATTAAACTCATTTGGTTTACCGTTAGAACAAGAATATATAATCTCTAAAACATTAGAGATTACATGATCGCCACGTCGAATGAAAATAAATGATGTAGAACGATACGTAGAACGAAGATCATACTCAAAGTACAGATGAAGATATTGAAGCATGGATTGTTGATGGTACTGTTGGTGCCGGTGATGTTGCTGGTGCTGGTACATTTTGCACCATATACTCCGAATTGATTATTCGAGCGCGAAGTTCGTTGACTTATTACTCCAGGATGATTGTCGGTCGGAACGAGTGGATGAATAAGGTTCAAAATTGTGGATAGCATATAATCTTGTCGATTTACCCTGGAAATGAGACTGGAAATGGTGTCTCGAACAGGTTCGTCAGTAAACGCTTCAGGTTCATTGTCAAGAGGTGAATTCGGTTGGTGGAAGGGATTGCCTTCTGCGCGTTTCCATTAATTTAGTCGACTACGAACCCATCAGATGAAATGATAATGGCTGATTGGTTGATTCATGTCGATGACGCTATTTTCGGAGCTTAGGTGTACATCTATGTCGGAATAGCTGTCGGAATAACTATCGGAATAGCTATCGGAATCTGATGGACTCGAACTGGTTGCAGGATTCATCTCGTACGACCAGATAAAGGATTTTTGATAAGAAATAGATTATAGGATGTAGATTAGTACCCTACAATACATAATTTACATATGCATATATAATACTAAAATCCCATAAGTTACGGAGGAATCTACGGAAGTTGTCAGGCAAAGTTACATTAACAGATACGCTAAGATATGAAGTAGCAGATACGCTAAGATATGAATTTTGTCTATACACTATTCATGCAGTCAATGCAGTAAAACGTGTCTAGACTAAGAATAATAAACAAGTGATTCTCTAAGAATGATAAGCAGGTAATTTTTGACACCAAATGATAAGCAAAACTTTTGACATGCAGACACGGTCGAAGTCCAGACTCACTAATGCATCCTAACGACTTATCAGTTAGACACACTAATGCAGACATGGTTCGCTAAGACCACCGCTCTGATACCAACTGAAAGGACCCGTCCTAATCCATCCTGACGAAGTCCGTATTGATTATAAACGATTCACAACAGTTGATTACATCGCGAGGTACTTGACCTCTATATGATACATTTTACAAACATTGCATTCGTTTTTAAAAGACAAACTTTCATTTACATCGACAGTTGACAGACATGCATACCATTTCATAATATATCCAAATATAATTGACTTAATAATAATCTTGATGAACTCAATGACTCGAATGCAACGTCTTTTGTAATATGTCATGAATGACTCCAAGTAATATCTTTTAAATGATCAAATGCACAGCGGAAGATTTCTTTCGTACCTGAGAATAAACATGCTTTAAAGTGTCAACCAAAAGGTTGGTGAGTTCATTAGTTTAACATAAATAATCATTTCATAATTTTAATAGACCACAAGATTTCATATTTCCATTTCTCATAAACATACGTCCCATGCATAGAGACAAAAATATCATTCATATGGATTGAACACCTGGTAACCGACATTCACAATATGCATATAAGAATATCCCCATCATTCCAGGATCCTCCTTCGGACATGATATAATTTTCGAAGTACTAAAACATCCGGTACTTTGGATGGGGCTTGTTGGACCCGATAGATCTATCTTTAGAGTTCGCGTCAATTAGGGTGTCTGTTCCCTAATTCTTAGATTACCAGACTAAATAAAAAGGGGCATATTCGATTTCGATAATTCAACCATATAATGTAGTTTCGATTTCTTGTGTCTATTTCTTAAAGCATTTATAAAAGCAGCGCATGTATTCTCAGTCCCAAAAATATATATTGCAAAAGCATTTAAAAAGGGATTAATGAAACTCACGCATATAAATATTGTACAACAGTTATTAAAACAGTGCATGTATTCTCAGCCCAAAAATGTAATGAGTAAAAGGGATCAAATGAAACTCACCTAATGTATTTTGTAGTAAAAATACATAGAACGACATTGAACAAGTATAGGGTTAGCCTTGGATTCACGAACCTATATCATTTGTGTATATATTAATGCGTATTCTTGTAATTGAACACATAAATATATAATTTTATTAGTTATATTCTCGTTATATTAATAATATATATTTTCACATATAAAAATATTAATTTTGTTACTTTATTATATATATATATATATATATATATATATATATATATATATATATATATATATATATATATATATATATATATCTATCATTGGTTTGTTAAAACTTTACTTTTAGTATTATTAATGATAATATCTGAGATAATGCCAATGATAATACTAATATCAATGAAATACTAATATTATCTATGATTTTGTTAATGATGTTATTAATGATAGTTTTTAATAATAAAACACATGATAATATCAGTAGTTTTTAATAATTTAATAATAACAACTATGAATATAATACAGTTTAATATTAATACTTAATAATAATAATTGTAACAATCTTATTACTAAAGTTAAACTTAATAATGATTCTTTTATTAATAATAATGATAAAATTTCTAAAATGATACTAATACGAACATTAATAAAAATAATAGTAACTTTTATTGTTTTCAACATAATACTAATAATAGTAATAATACTTAATATTAATACTTGATAATAGTAATAATAATTATAACATTCATAATATTTAACAATAATCATACTAACAATCAATAATAATATTAATACATGCTAATAACATTAATAATAATAATAATAATAATAATAATAATAATAATAATAATAATAATAATAATAATAATAATAATAATAAAACATGAAACTACCTCATAATAAAAGGCCTTAAAAAGAAACTGCCGCGAACCAGGTTTGAACCCACGACCGATCGAATATCCGAACACACTCCAACCACTCGGCCATTCAAGTTTTTCTGAGATTAAACGGTTTTAAATATATATAACATATTTCTCTCAGTTCATATTTTCATCTCCTTCTTCACATAACGAATCGATCAAGGGACACTCAACCATTTACAAAACTAGATTAAAGTTTAAATTTGGATATGGAAATAAAACGTAAATGATCAGATTAAGTCTGAGTTGTATAAAAAAAAAAATATATATATATATATATATATATATATATATATATATATATATATATATATATATATATATATATATATATATATATATAAATATATATACCTGCACAGCCATCTGATGAACAGGACTCAGCTCAATATCTAATTCGAAAATTTTGAAGGTTTTAGACAAAACATATAACATCAAAAAGATTTCAAATCACATTTATAACCTTTCTCCATCGACAATTTAACTG
Organism: Rutidosis leptorrhynchoides; assembly: GCF_046630445.1. NCBI lineage: Eukaryota > Viridiplantae > Streptophyta > Magnoliopsida > Asterales > Asteraceae > Rutidosis > Rutidosis leptorrhynchoides. Next base: position 139,242,185 of record NC_092339.1, read on the forward strand.
GAGGTGCCCAAACAATTTCGAATTTAAATGAAGAACAATGGTTGACTTTTTATTTTACAAACTTTGACTCATGAATTCGTACTCAATTTGTGAAATTAAAGGCTGTATTGTTAGAGAAAGTTTGAATAGAAGATTCATAACACAACTGCATTTTTAATTTTTGAAAACAAATTCGAAATTGAGCTAATGCTATAAGAGGACGCGTACAGGGGAAACTCACTGGTTTTTACTCTTTTCTGTTTTCAAATTCTCAAATAAAAGCAGTGTAAATTTCTATTTGATATTGGTAATGAGACAACTTAATGTGGTAACTAGTATTACTGATAATTAAATTGATTTTGTAATCTCATGAAAGACAGATACACTCAGACAAAATAAAGGACAGGAAGAAAAAATAAAATAATAAAAGGAGTATCAAAAGCAGATTAGATTGCTAATAGAATTCATTTTCTTATTGAATTGATTCGACAAAGATCAGGAAAGGTACAAAATCATGAGCAGGGATGAAGAAAAAAAATAAAGGAACGGATTGGGATTGGTAACAGATTCAAGTATTAGTTGATTATATATATATATATATATATATATATATATATATATATATATATATATATATATATATATATATATATATATATATATATATATATATATATATATATATATAATAGTAATTTTAAATACATTAATACAAAATATGCTGTAATATTATAAATTAGTAGTACTGTCAATGTTTATCATTTTAATAATAATAATATTAATATCAAAATAATATAGAGTAATAGAAAATACTGATATAATTATATTAATAGTAGAATTAATGGAATTCTCAGTAAAAAGGTAAGTTTAACAATAATAGATATAATAATTTTGATAATAATAATAATAATAAGAAGAATAATGATAAAAATAATATAAATAATGGAAATCATAATATCTAAATAAAAATAATAATCATAATAGAATCAATAATACTAATAATAATAATAATAGATGATATATAAAAAAATATTTGTGATAGCATACAATAATAATGATATTAATAATACAAATATTAATATTAATATTAATATTAATCAATAGTAAAAGTAATGGTAATAATTTTAATATAACAAAGGTATCAAATCTTGAAATTTAATTTTTATATAATACTATTTATTATTTATGTAATATTATATTATGTGTTAATATTTACTGAATACTTAATATATATATATATATTATATATATATATATATATATATATATATATATATATATATATATATATATATTTATTTAATGGAACTCATAATAACATATACCTATTTATTAACAGTACTTAATTATTTAAATTGTTATTTTTCAGTTATTTAAAGTTTAGTTTATCCAAATAATATATATTCTTATATTTATATTAATATAATATATATATATATTTATTTACAAATAATTGTTCGTGAATCGTCGGGAATGGTCAAAAAGGCAAATGTATCCATGTAACTATTCCAAAGTTTTCGAGACTCAACATTACAGACTTTGCTTATCGTGTCGGAAACATTAAAGATTAAGTTTAAATTTAGTCAGAAATTCCCGGGTCATCACAAGCGTTACACGAACAGAATTTCGACTTACACCCTTACAACATTCGCTAACACACCCTTATTATTAGGATTTAAAATTAAAATTAAAATTAAAATTAAAATTAAAATATAAATTATATATACATATACTACGTTGAGTGAAGAAGAAAAAGATGTGTTTTTGTGGTGCACCAAAGCTCGATTTTTATAGGCATGTGGGCTGGAACTGGGGCTCATGCGATCGCATGGATTTACGCCTTCCAGGCCATGCGATCGCATGGCCAGCTGGGGAGGCTCACATTTGGTTGGTTTCTTCTGCCGACGGTTTTATAATATAATATAATATATATATATATTAATTTTAAGAATTAATTATATATTATATTATATTTATGTGCATAGTTGACTTGTAATTTTTAGTCCGTTGCGTTGAGCGTTGAGAGTTGACTCTGGTCCTGGTTCCGGATTTTCGAACGTCCTTGCGTACAATTTAATATCTTGTACTTTTCGTTTTGAATCTTGTACTCTTGTAATTTTGAGACGTTTCTTATCAATAATTGGAACCTCTTTGATTGTATTTTGTACTTTTGAGCTTTTTGGTCGTTTGCGTCTTCAATTCGTCGAATCTGTCTTTTGTCTTCACCTTTTATTATTTAAGCGAATATCACTTGTAAATAGGACAATTGCAACTAAAAGCTTGTCTTTCTTGAGGAATAATGCTATGAAATATATGTTCGTTTTTAGCATTATCAAATATTCTCACACTTGAGCGTTGCTTGTCCTCGAGCAATATAGTTTTGAAATACTAGAATCACTTCTTTATTCTTCACACTTTGTACATCAGTGATTTCTTTAAGGCGGTATAAACAATGGTAGTAACGATGTGGTTTACAGTCCCACATGACTATAAAATTTAGATCCATTAAGGAAATTGGATCTTTATGAAAACATTTGGTCTTTTGAAAATTAAATCTAGTTTTTACCCTAGATAAGTTTTTCGGAATAACCCTTCACCGGTGTTTGCAAAATATTTTTGTGGGTTTGGTGGGTTTCAGATTTGAAAATTTTAGCTCAAAACTTGTGATTTTGTGTCACCCACTTGCTGACCTTGTATTAGGAAAGCAACACATCCAGTATACTTGCTCCGTATATTACCTTTCGGTAAACTACCGTCCGGTTATAAAGGAAAGCGTTGAACAAGCAATTGTTAAGGCAATGTCCCCTGACATGCTTTTAATTATGGTCTATAACGTGTCGGACGCAATTACTATCCTTTGTAGGAGCAATAGTAAAGCTCACCCTTATGATTTTTCGATCTGGCACAAGGTCCTGTCTTCGACCATGCTATGCAACCATCGTTCTTACGGTTGACACCCGATTTGGTTCAGATGACCTAATGAATTCCAGGTGAATTCCTAGGATTTTACGTTCAATGGTAATGAACGCATTGAAAATGGGTTTTCAGAAAACAAATCGGTTTATAATTTGATCAAAATATTTTCTCGTTCAAGCTCGAGTTTAGATATCATTGAATTCCATGAGTTTGTAATTCTCAATCTTTAAGGTCAATCTCTAGGATTGAGTAATATCAGTCTTAAAAGCTGATTTTTAATCTTTAAGGAGATTATCCTTTCTGGGGATCTGATTCATTAGTCTTATCCAGCTAATTTGCACGGTGCCCCCCCATTTTACGAGATAAATCCTTCTCATGGTTAGGATAAATCTGACCACTTGGCGACCCTGTTTAATGCTGAGGTCCGTGGATTTCCTGCTGATTTTAGTGATGACTTTTCTAGGTTTTTCGTCAACCTACAGCTGGTCTGGACGACAACTTCATGACCTAAATCAAGAAGCGCGTTTCTTTTTCGGAAAACTTTACTTCCTTTTAACGATGGAATTGATTCATCGTGTAGATCCATCTCTTCTTTTCTTTCATCGGGTAAAACAGTTAATTATCATCCAAAACAAAAGTATTTTCAATTATTTGTACAAAAATATGTGATATGTATTTTGAATAACTCGGTGAAAATTTCCCACACTTGGCTTTTATTTTCCTTTTTATTGTCCTCTATTCCATTTTAAATGAATTTTAACATTTTGGTTTGTTTCTCAATTTATGTCCTTTCCGAGGTAACAATAATTTCGGTGTTAACACCTAGTTTTATCGTTCATAAATATGTATAAACATGATTTTGAGTTCATTTAATTGAAAATTTTGAAAAATTTTACTAGAATTGGGTAGTCAGTATATAAGACTAGGGCTGTTCTTTATTATCAGAGAGCACTAGATTATAATACAACTACTACTTTACTAGTATTTCTAATGGTAACCAAGTGTTTAAAGTAAAAAATTTAAAAAAAATCCGAAAGAATTTAACCCCTTCCCACACTTAAGATCTTGCAATGCCCTCATTTGCAAGAAATCAGTAACAATTTAAATTATTGAGGGTGATTAGCGTAGAAATGATTAAATTTTACCAAAGTTTCCAAACATATTGGCGTTTGTTTGCTGAATGATAAATGGTACATATCATTTGTCCATTCCGTCTGTTTTTACATCACATTTATCTTGTCGTCAAAATTAGTAGCTTTTGCTGAACTTAATGCCAGTCTTTGAAAATACGCTGTTTTACCCTGTTTTGTACAATTTACCATATACATACATACAAATATAAACATGCATGGCAATTTGAAATGGGACTTAATATCCCACTTTCAAATCCTAAATGTGAAATATTAGTACACAATAATAATAAAAATGATAAAGATTACATAAGTATATTCAATAACATAAGTTTAAACATGAATAAGTAAAAAGATAAAAACATAAAAATCATATAAATAACCAAATGGAACTAAATCAGTCTGGATATGGGTTCCAGTTCATCTCGTCAGGTGGGTTCCATTGTTGGTTATAGGTGTTTTGATAGGCTTGGTTATAGTCATACCGGTTAAAGGGTAGTCGGATATCGGGGCTGTGTGGCAGAAAATGAGCAGGTCGAGTAGGTACATAGTTATTTGGTACGTGATATGATAGCTGGCTCATGATTTGGTGCTGATGAACTAACCAGCTATCGTGTTGGCGTTGCCTATAATCCTCGTATACTCGCTCGGAGTTCCACTGCTCATACATACTATGTCTGGCCACGTTCGTCATTGCTTCCTCATCTATACGAACGTGGACGTCAAGAATAGCATCTCGAAAGACATCGCTAATGTCTTCCGCCTCCTCCATTTCCTCGTCTGAGCCTCTCTCTACCTGAGGATGAGATCCCTAATAGGGTACTGCCTGGTTACGTCTACTTTTTAATACCTTAGCACCCACATAAACTTTCAATCCTAAGGGCTCAACCTGTTCTCTACAAAGCTGTAATGGACCCCCTTGGTTCCTATCAGCACCTAAATACTCTCTTATGAGAGTAACAAAAATACCTCCTCCTATTATACTCCCGTCCTGCATTCCCTTTACTATTTTAGATAAATAAAAAGCAACACAGTAAGGGATATTGACAAAGCTTCTAGGATCCCGAATACACTTTAGGTAGAATAAATCATGTAAGGTAATTTTTTCTTTATTATGACCTCTCTGTGTAATCGAGTTAGCCAGAAATCTATGAATAATACGAAGCTCGGCTCTGTCAATATGTGTATAGGAGTGTCCTCCTGCTCGTGTAAAAACATCAAAATGTGACATACGCCTCCAAATGGCGTCAGCGTCAAAGTTACTATCTACCCTTTCACCATAATGAATCAAATTTGTACAATCGGGTAATAGCAACTCACCAGGAGTATATATCTGTAAGGCCCTGGCCATGTCCAGCATGGACATTCTGTACATCCTACCGCCAAGGATAAACCTAAGAAATCTTCTATCATCTATTCTAACTATATTTGTATCAAGTGATACAGTACTCATCAACTCAACACACCATTCCTTATATACAGGTCTACGAATGGTGAAAAGACGTTCCCAATCTGTAAAAGAAGAACTGCCATACCTTTGAACTAAAAGCTGTCTAACACGGTCAGCTAGATGGATCGTTTCCAAAGGGGCCCAATCGATTACCCTTGGTACCTCTACAAAACACATTGGGAATAATTTGTTCCTTTGAATTTGAATTTGTTCCTTTGATATGTCTTGTAATCTCTCCATCTCCTATCAAATCTCAGATTAGGATGCAGAGTGTGCTCAGGAATCGTTGGGAATTCTACTGGCGGCCTCATTGGGAATACTATGAATTCATCAACAAACTGTACCGGATCATAATAAGGTATGTGCTGATCAGGCTGTTGTTGTGGTTCTTGTTGTGGTTCTTGTTCGTGTTGCATTTCTGGTTCTGGTTCTGGTGCTGGTGCTGGTCGTCTAGATGATGATGCTCCTGAACCTCCAGTATCGGCTTTCTGCAAAACACATTAAACACAAAATTTGTGCATTCAAATATGCATTAGTGTTAGCAAAATAACAACTTAAAACAATCACTATAACATGTTAAATCAAAATTAAACTTATACACATTTTCACAATTTTTCACAATTCTACACTTTTCAAATAAGCACATATGAAAATGTATACAAAGTTCATAAGCATTTAACTCAAATAACATGTCAAAATAGTCATTACTAATAATTAAACAAGTCTCAAATGGCAATTACATCAAATTAATCAAGTTCATGAATTTTGGACTTAAAAAGTCCACTTTAATCTCCAAAAATCATGTTTAGGATCAATGTTTGGATCATTTAACTATCTAAACATGTTACACTACTCAATTTAGCAATAATTCATGACAAAAATCAGCCATAACCTGTTTATATCAAAAAGCCCCAAATTGCTCAAGAACACAAACCCTAGATTTCTAAAATTTTTGAAGTTTTTGGCTTCAAATCATGTTAAATAGCATCAATCTAGGTTATACATGCATAAAATACTAACAATTTAACACTAATTACACTATAAATTAACAAAATTGCATTAGGAAAAAAATTGATAATTATCACAAAAACTAGGAATTTATAGAGTTTAGGGGTGTAATTTTTACCATTTTGCTGAAGAATGAGAATCTAGGCATGATTAGGGCAAGAAAAATGACGAATTACGGTGGATTTTGGTGAATTTTGATGAAGATTTGAGAGTATTTTCGTATATGTTGTGTGTGTGTTGGTGTGAGGCAGAACAGAACAGGCTGTATGTATCAGGCCTGTTTTCCAGCTCCATGCGATCGCATGGAGTTGGAGTGTAATACCCATGCGATCGCATGGGTATCCGGGAACAGTGTTTTCAGCTTTTTTTTTTATAAAACATTATACTTTATAAAACTTATAATTAATTAAATTTTAAAAATTTGTTTTCCTTTAGGAGCGAGGGTGTTTCAGATCGATGTCCTAGTCCGTCCTTCGACAAAAATTTAAAATTTGTCAAATCAAAGCGCGGTTTAAAAGTAAAGATTTTTGGATTTTTTAATGTTTTTGGGATACTTTAATTTAATAAAAAAAATAATGATAATAAAAGTTCTCGTCTCTCCCTCGGGTAAAGCAATTTCGATTCAAAGACCTAGTCTTCAACTCACGACGAATTTTAAAAATCATATTTTTTAACTTAGCGAAATAAAGTAAATTTTTGTTTTTAAATTCACACAACTTAAATTTAAAATATGCATAAAATTAAAAATTCACATTTTTTTTTTTTTAAAAATTAAAAATTCACACCAAACTTATATTATATTTTTGTTTTTATACATACAAACTTAAAAATATCAATTGTTCAAATATTTAAAATTTTAAATATATTAATTTAAAAAGTTTACAATATTAATTTAAGATTTATATATTAATTTTAAAAAATGGTAAAAAAAAATTAAAAATCTTTTTGTCTTTTATCACACTTTAATCAATCAAATATTATCAAAAATATGCGCCCCTCTTTTCGGTAAAGTAATTTCGGTTCCATGACCTAATTTAACTCATGACGAATTTTTGAAATATTTTAGGTTGATTGATTAAAGATATTTATACCTTAAGAATAAACGTTAAATTTCGCAGTGATGTAATAAATTTTTTTATGATATCAATAATTTCGGTCGCCAAACCTAATTTTATTCAATACCAATTTAATATTTTATAGCGAACAAATTAGCGTTTATTATCAAAAGGTTAAAAATAAAAAAAATAAAAAAAAAAACTGTACAGACTTACCTGTGAGATAGTATTCTTTAGTTATATGATCTATCCCATTCATAAGATAGTCGGTTTAATTGGTTTTCCATGGCTACATAGGCGTAACCTCGAGCATTCAGTGTTTTTTCTTTTAAACATATGAACGGTCCGTCTCTGCATAAAGTAACAAATTCGGTATTTGAATAGGTTTGATTATTTGAACATTTACCTCCATGTGACCATTTTCTGCATTTGTAACATCTTTCTAGGTGTCGTGCTCTTCTTTTTGCTGCGGATTTTGATTTTCCTTTACCAAATTGTAACTTATTATCTTCGCATTTGGATTGTTTTCTTACTCCGTCCAATCTTTCTCTGATTACTGATACTATTTCACTAGGAAGTGTGTCATTATTACGTTTAGTGATCAAAGCGTGTAGCATTAGACCATGGTTTAATTCACAGGCAGTCTTCATTTTCTAAAAAAATTAAAAATTCAGAATGGGGGGAGAAGACTAGTTCTTTAGGGTCTGCTAGGGAAAGACCATTCGGGTTCCATTTTCGAGAACTAAACGAAAACAGAAAATCTAACTCTAACAGAAATACATATTATCCTTTAAAGACTTAATTTTCCCCACACTTAGTTAGCTGTGGTATCGAAATTGTGATTAGCTTCGTTGTCGATTTCCATTGGACTATCTATGTAATGTTTTACTCTGTGACCATTAACTTTAAATTCAATTCCATTTGAATTTATTAATTCTACTGTTCCGTATGGGAAAACTCTTTTGACTATGAATGGTCAAGACCATCTTGATTTCAATTTTCTAGGAAATAGCTTGAATCGTGAATTGAAAAGAAGAACTCTGTCTCCTTCTTTAAATTCTTTTGAACTTCTGATTCTTTTATCATGCCATTTCTTCATTCTTTCTTTATAGATTAACGAATTTTCGTATGCTTCATGTCTTAATTCTTCTAATTCGTTTAGTTGACTTAATCGTAGACGTCCAGATTCATGTAAATCAAGATTACATGTCTTCAAAGCCCAAAATGCTTTGTGTTCAATTTCTACTGGAAGATGACATGCTTTTCCGTAAACGAGTTTAAAAGGTGTGGTTCCAATTGGAGTTTTGTAGGCTGTTCTAAAAGCCCAGAGTGCATCCTCCAATTTAATGGACCATTCCTTCGGATTTGATCCTACGGTTTTCTCTAGAATACGTTTTAAAGCTCGGTTGGTATTTTTCAACTTGTCCACTTGTTTGTGGATGATATGCGGTGGAGATTTTATGAGTTACTCCATATCTTTTGAGAATTTTCTCAAGTTAATTATTACAGAAATGAGTACCCCGATCACTTATTAAAGCTTTCGGTGTTCCAAACCTTGCAAAAAGACGTTTTAAAAAGTTGACTACAACTCGTGCATCGTTAGTTGGGAGAGCTTGTGCTTCCGCCCATTTAGATACATAATCAATGGCTACGAGAATATAGAGATTATTATGAGATTTTGGAAATGGACCCATAAAGTCAATACCCCAAATGTCAAATACTTCGCATACTTGAATGACATTTTGTGGCATTTCATCACGTTGACTTATTTTTCCGGCCCTTTGACAAGCATCACAGGATTTGAAAAGAAGGTGTGCGTCTTTGTAAATTGTAGGCCAATAGAATCCAGCATCATAAACTTTTCTTGCTGTTAGTTGAGGCCCATAATGCCCTCCTGTTGGTCCTGTGTGACATTGGTTTAAAATTTTACTAGCTTCATCTCCGAATACACATCGGCGTATTATTCCATCGGGACAACTTTTAAACAGATGTGGATCTTCCCAGAAATAGTGTTTTATATTACTGAAGAATTTCTTTCGCTTTTGGTACGATAATCCTTTTTCAAGGAATCCACATACTAAATAGTTTGCATAGTCTGCAAACCATGGAATTTCATTATAATCTATCTTCAATAGATATTCATCAGGAAAGTTGTCTTATATGGCCGATTCATTTAGAACTTCTAATTCAGGATTTTCAAGACGAGAAAGATGATCAGCGGCGAGATTTTCTGCTCCTCTTTTATCTCGGATTTCAATATCGAATTCTTGTAAGAGTAAGATCCAACGGATTAATCTTGGTTTGGCATCTTGTTTTGAAAATAGGTATCTAAGAGCAGAATGGTTGGTATAGACCACCGTTTTTGCTAGAACGAGATATGAACGAAATTTGTCAAAAGCAAAGACAATAGCAAGGAGTTCTTTTTCAGTAGTTTTGTAATTTGTTTGTGCTCCTTGTAATATCTTACTAGCATAATATATAGGTTGAAATCATTTTTCAATCCTTTGTCCTAAAACGGCTCCCATTGCAAAATCACTTGCATCGCACATTAATTCAAACGGTAGATTCCAATTTGGTGTTATCATGATCGGCGCATTAGTAAGTTTCTCTTTAAGAATATTAAAAGATTTGATACATTCATCTGAAAAGATGAATGGAGCATCCTTTTCTAGGAGTTTATTCATAGGAGTGGCAATTTTAGAAAATCTTTTATGAAACGTCGGTAAAAACCGGCATGCCCTAGAAAACTCCTAACTCCTCTAACATTGGTGGGATGTGGAAGTTTAGCAATTACATCAACTTTAGCTCTATCCACTTCAATTCCTTCCTTTGAGATTTTATGTCCAAGAACGATGCCTTCTTTAACCATGAAATGGCATTTCTCCCAATTAAGTACTAGATTTGATTGTTGGCATCTAATCAGCATTCGTTCAAGATTAACTAGACATGATTCAAAGGTATCACCGAAGACTGAAAAGGCATCCATGAAAACTTCCATGCATTCTTCTATCATGTCGTGAAAAATCGCCATCATACACCTTTGAAAGGTTGCAGGGGCGTTGCAAAGTCCAAATGGCATGCGTTTGTAAGCAAAAGTACCATAAGGGCACGTGAATGTGGTTTTCTCTTGATCTTCGGGTGCTATTGGAATTTGAAAATATCCGGAAAATCCATCAAGAAAACAATAGTAACTATTTTCGGCTAGCCTTTCCAACATTTGATCAATGAAAGGTAAGGGAAAGTGATCTTTTCTGGTGGCGTCATTTAATTTTCTATAATCAATAAACACACGCCATCTCGTTACAGTCCTAGTAGGAATAAGCTCATTTTTTCATTTGTAATGACAGTCATGCCACCCTTCTTAGGCACGCATTGAACTGGGCTTACCCATGGACTATCAGAAATTGGATAAATTAGACCTGCGTCTAGCAGTTTAATAATTTCTTTTTTAACTACATCTTGCATATTCGGATTTAGTCTTCGTTGGCGTTGCACATACGTTTTATGACCTTCTTCCATAAGGATTTTATGTGTGCAATACGAAGGACTTATTCCTTTAATATCATGAATCTTCCATGCAATGGCTGGTTTATGAGCTTTCAACACATAAATGAGTTGTGATTTCTCATTTTCAGTAAGAGAAGACGATATTATTACAGGTAATTCAGATTCACCATGTAAATAAGCATATTCCAAATGGTTTGGAAGTGGCTTTAACTCTAATTTCGGTGGTTCTTCTATCGATGATTTATATCGATATCTGTCTTCTTCTTTTAGCATTTGAATTTCTTCTGTTGTTGGTTCATATCCATTAGCTATAAGTGTAGCTAACATTTCAACTTCATCAATTGGTTCAGTTCCTTCTCCTAAAGAACATTCTCCTGTTCCTTGTAATTCTGGAAATTCTTCTAACAATTCTGCATGTGAATCTATAGTTTGAATATAATAACATGTATCATCTGCAGATTGCAGTTGTTGCATTGCTCTATCAACTGAAAAGGTAACACTCTCGTCCTCTATACTTAGGGTCAGTTTCTTACCAAAAACGTCTATCATTGCTTTAGCCGTGTTTAAGAATGGTCTTCCTAATATGAGAGGAACTTGAGAATCTTCTTCCATGTCCAGAACAACAAAATCTACTGGAAATACTAAAGTACCAACTTTAACTAGCATATTCTCCATTATCCCTCTAGGATATTTTATTGATCGATCGGCTAGTTGTATACTTATTCTAGTTGGTTTCAATTCTCCAAGGTCTAGTTTAGTGTATAGTGAATACGGCATTAAATTTATACTAGCACCTAAGTCTGCCAATGCTTCTATTGAACTCAGACTACCCAGAAAACATGGAATTGTGAAACTTCCTGGATCAGATAGTTTTTCTGGTTTCTTATTCAACAGCACTGCTGAACAATTAGCATTCATAGTAACAGCCGAGAGTTCTTCCATTTTCTTTCTATTTGAGATTAGATCTTTCAAGAATTTAGCATATCTAGGCATTCCTGAAATCACATCAATGAAAGGAAGATTTACATTTATCTGTTTAAACATATCCAAGAATTTGGATTGCTCGGCTTCAAGTTTCTCTTTCTTCATTTTACTCGGGTAAGGAAGTGGTGGTTGGTATGGTTTAACATAAGGTTTAGCCTTAACTGTGTTATCTTCATTAACCTTTTCAACTACCGGTTCTTTTTCCTTATCTTGATCAGGTTGTGGTTCTTGTGGAGTAAGAATAGCTTCATCAGAAGTTACAGGTATTTCAGGTGGTTTAAGTGTTGTACCACTTCTTGTGGTAATGGCTTTAGCTGTTTCATTCCGGGGGTTTGCATTTGTATCACTAGGTAAACTTCCCGGTTTTCTTTCACCTATTAACCTTGCTAGGTTACTTACTTCTTGTTCCAAGTTTTGAATAGAAGCTTGTTGATTTCTAAATGCTTGAGCATTTTGTTCATTAGTTTGTTTTTGAGATGTGAAAAACTGCGTTTGAGTTTCAACTAGCTTCGTCATCATATCTTCTAAATTCGGCTTTTTATCATCGGGTTGTGGTGGTTTGTTTTGAAAATTAGGTCTTTGCTGATTGTAAGTATTGTTAGATACTTGTTGATTGCTAGGACCTTGTTGGTTGTTGTATGGAATATTTCGATTATAATTATGGTTTTGATTGTAGATCGGTCTTGGCGGTTGATAATTATTCTGATAATTATTTCCTGGCCTTTGGTTTATGTATGAAATATTCTCTCTTTGTTCCATTGTTAATTCAATACTGAGACAATCTTTTGTCAAATGTGGTCCTCCACACTGCTCACAACTAATTCGTATTGAGTGAATATCCTTAGTCTATTTTCCATTCGTCTCTCGACAGCATCTATCTTTGCGGAAATGGAATCTAAGTCATGGTTAGAATCGGCTCTAGCTGCTTTAGATGATCTAACGATATATTTTTCTTGGTGGCACTCATGTGAGTGGGAAGCAGTGTTATCAATAATTTTATAAGCATCAGTTTAGGTTTTCTTCATAATGGAACCACCAGCTGCTATATCGATGTCTTTTCTTGTAGTGATGTCGCATCCTTGGTAGAATATTTGTACTATTTGACAGGTGTCTAAACCATGTTGCGGACATCCTCTTAATAACTTTCCAAATCTTGTCCACGCCTCATATAGAGTTTCATTCGGTTTCTGTGTGAACGTAACAATTTCTCCTTGAAGTCTTACGGCTTTAGATGCCGGAAAGAATTGTTTAAGAAATTTTTCAACTAAAACGTCCCATGTATCAATCGCCCCTTCAGGTAACGATTCCAACCAATCTTTGGCTTCTCCCTTTAAAGTCCAGGGAAATAACATGAGATATATCTGTTCATCCTCCACTTCTCAGATTTTAAATAGTGTGCAGATCCTATTAAAGGTACGAAGATGTTCATTTGGATCTTCCTTCGGCGCACCACTAAATTGGCATTGATTAGTCACCATGTGTAGAATTTGTCCTTTGATTTCATAATCTGGCGCATTTATGTCTGGATGAGTAATTGCGTGACCTTGGCCAGTGCGTTTAGCTCTCATTTGTTCTTCCATACTTAGAGGTTCCAGATTCTCCATAATTGAATTTGTTGAATCCGAATCACTAGAGGATTCTGATTTAATGGTTCGTTCCTCAACAATCTCTGTTTGAATGATTGGTGGTTCCGGAGGAAAGTTTAGTGGTTCAGGATCTATGAATCGTCCCTGAATATTCTCCGGATTCTCAATTGTGAGGTCGGGTTCAAAAAATGGATTATCGGAAATTTGAATTGGAGTACTTGGTCGACTGGATGAAGATTCTAAAGAAAAATCAACGGCGGTAATATTTGCTAAATGTCTTGATCTAGTTACAGGTGGTGAACGTACAAAAGGTGGTGAACGTCTTGCTCGGTGCATTCACTGAATATCCTATTAGTTTTTAAAAAGGAAAGAAAAATTATATAAGTTATCCAATTAATAGACTTTTCTGATTTTGCCCACGTTTCGAATAGCCAAAAGTTTCACTGAATATCCACGTACAAATCCAACTATTACTACGAACCAGAAAATTTTGATGTCTATCAATTTAACCACTTAAAATAAATTTTCGTAATTTTAAGAAATTTAGATAAGAAGTAGAATAAAAATCTATGTACTAAAACTAGAATAGCGAGAAATAAGAAAGAAAAAGAGCGTGTCGAAAAAGAAAAAAGAAAAGGGTTGAAAAATAAAAGGCGTCAGAAAATAAGAAATAAAAAGAAATGACTTATAGAACTTAAAAACACTCGACTAACCCAATCTTATTACTATCACTAACTTAAAATTATAAGTTATATAATTGGATAACTTATATAATTTTTCGAAACGTTATATAATTGGCAAAATTATAAGAAAAGTCTATTAATTGGATAACTTATATAATTTTTCTTTCCTTTTTAAAAACTAATAGGATATTCAGTGAATGCACCGAGCAAGACGTTCACCACCTTTTGTACGTTCACCACCTGTAACTCAATCAAGACATTTAGCAAATATTACCGCCGTTGATTTTTCTTTAGAATCTTCATCCAGTCAACCAAGTACTCCAATTCAAATTTCCGATAATCCATTTTTTGAACCCGACCTCACAATTGAGAATCAGGAGAATATTCAAGGATGATTCATAGATCCTGAACCACTAAACTTTCCTCCGGAACCACCAATCATTCAAATAGAGATTGTTGAGGAACGAACCATTAAATCAGAATCCTCTAGTGATTCGGATTCAACAAATTCAATTATGGAGAATCTGGAACCTCTAAGTATGGAAGACCGAATGAGAGCTAAACGCACTGGCCAAGGTCACGCAATTACTCATCCAGACATAAATGCGCCAGATTATGAAATCAAAGGACAAATTCTACACATGGTGACTAATCAATGCCAATTTAGTGGTGCGCCGAAGGAAGATCCAAATGAACATCTTCGTACCTTTAATAGGATCTGCACACTATTTAAAATCCGAGAAGTGGAGGATGAACAGATATGTCTCATGTTATTTCCCTGGACTTTAAAGGGAGAAGCCAAAGATTGGTTGGAATCGTTACCTGAAGGGGCGATTGATACATGGGACGTTTTAGTTGAAAAATTTCTTAAACAATTCTTTCCGGCATCTAAAGCCGTAAGACTTCAAGGAGAAATTGTTACGTTCACACAGAAACCGAATGAAACTCTATATGAGGCGTGGATAAGATTTGGAAAGTTATTAAGAGGATGTCCGCAACATGGTTTAGACACCTATCAAATAGTACAAATATTCTACCAAGGATGCGACATCACTACAAGAAAAGACATCGATATAGCAGCTGGTGGTTCCATTATGAAGAAAACCGAAACTGATACTTATAAAATTATTAATAACACTGCTTCCCACTCACATGAGTGGCACCAAGAAAAAGATATCGTTAGATCATCTAAAGCAGCTAGAGCCGATTCTAGCTATGACTTAGATTCCATTTCCGCAAAGATAGATGCTGTCGAGAGACGAATGGAAAAGATGACTAAGGATATTCACTCAATACGAATTAGTTGTGAGCAGTGTGGAGGACCACATTTGACAAAAGATTGTCTCAGTATTGAATTAACAATGGAACAAAGAGAGAATATTTCATACATAAACCAAAGGCCAGGAAATAATTATCAGAATAATTATCAACCGCCAAGACCGATCTACAATCAAAACCATAATTATAATCGAAATATTCCATACAACAACCAACAAGGTCCTAGCAATCAACAAGTATCTAACAATACTTACAATCAGCAAAGACCTAATTTTCAAAACAAACCACCACAACCCGATGATAAAAAGCCGAATTTAGAAGATATGATGACGAAGCTAGTTGAAACTCAAACGCAGTTTTTCACATCTCAAAAACAAACTAATGAACAAAATGCTCAAGCATTTAGAAATCAACAAGCTTCTATTCAAAACTTGGAACAAGAAGTAAGTAACCTAGCAAGGTTAATAGGTGAAAGAAAACCGGGAAGTTTACCTAGTGATACAAATGCAAACCCCCGGAATGAAACAGCTAAAGCCATTACCACAAGAAGTGGTACAACACTTAAACCACCTGAAATACCTGTAACTTCTGATGAAGCTATTCTTACTCCACAAGAACCACAACCTGATCAAGATAAGGAAAAAGAACCGGTAGTTGAAAAGGTTAATGAAGATAACACAGTTAAGGCTAAACCTTATGTTAAACCATACCAACCACCACTTCCTTACCCGAGTAAAATGAAGAAAGAGAAACTTGAAGCCGAGCAATCCAAATTCTTGGATATGTTTAAACAGATAAATGTAAATCTTCCTTTCATTGATGTGATTTCAGGAATGCCCAGATATGCTAAATTCTTGAAAGATCTAATCTCAAATAGAAAGAAAATGGAAGAACTCTCGGCTGTTACTATGAATGCTAATTGTTCAGCAGTGTTGTTGAATAATATACCAGAAAAACTATCTAATCCAGGAAGTTTCACAATTCCATGTTTTCTGGGTAGTCTTAGTTCAATAGAAGCATTGGCAGACTTAGGTGCTAGTATAAATTTAATGCTGTATTCACTATACACTAAACTAGACCTTGGAGAATTGAAACCAACTAGAATAAGTATACAACTAGCCGATCGATTAATAAAATATCCTAGAGGGATAATGGAGAATATGCTAGTTAAAGTTGGTACTTTAGTATTTCTAGTAGATTTTGTTGTTCTGGACATGGAAGAAGATTCTCAAGTTCCTCTCATATTAGGAAGACCATTCTTAAACACGGCTAAAGCAATGATAGACGTGTTTGGTAAGAAACTGACCCTAAGTATAGAGGACGAGAGTGTTACCTTTTCAGTTGATAGAGCAATGCAACAACCGCAATCTGCAGATGATACATGTTATTATATTCAAACTATAGATTCACATGCAGAATTGTTAGAAGAATTTCCAGAATTACAAGGAACAGGAGAATGTTCTTTAGGAGAAGGAACTGAACCAATTGATGAAGTTGAAATGTTAGCTACACTTATAGCTAATGGATATGAACCAACAACAGAAGAAATTCAAATGCTAAAAGAAGAAGACAGATATCGATATAAATCATCGATAGAAGAACCACCGAAATTAGAGTTAAAGCCACTTCCAAACCATTTGGAATACGCTTATTTACATGGTGAATCTGAATTACCTGTAATAATATCGTCTTCTCTTACTGAAAATGAGAAATCACAACTCATTTCTGTGTTGAAAGCTCATAAACCAGCCATTGCATGGAAGATTCATGATATTAAAGGAATAAGTCCTTCGTATTGCACACATAAAATCCTTATGGAAGAAGGTCATAAAACGTATGTGCAACGCCAACGAAGACTAAATCCGAATATGCAAGATGTAGTTAAAAAAGAAATTATTAAACTGCTAGACGCAGGTCTAATTTATCCAATTTCTGATAGTCCATGGGTAAGCCCAGTTCAATGCGTGCCTAAGAAGGGTGGCATGACTGTCATTACAAATGAAAAAATGAGCTTATTCCTACTAGGACTGTAACAGGATGGCGTGTGTGTATTGATTATAGAAAATTAAATGACGCCACCAGAAAAGATCACTTTCCCTTACCTTTCATTGATCAAATGTTGGAAAGGCTAGCCGGAAATAGTTACTATTGTTTTCTTGATGGATTTTCCGGATATTTTCAAATTCCAATAGCACCCGAAGATCAAGAGAAAACCACGTTCACGTGCCCTTATGGTACTTTTGCTTACAAATGCATGCCATTTGGACTTTGCAACGCCCCTGCAACCTTTCAAAGGTGTATGATGGCAATTTTTCACGACATGATAGAAGAATGCATGGAAGTTTTCATGGATGACTTTTCAGTCTTCGGTGATACCTTTGAATCATGTCTAGTTAATCTTGAACGAATGGTGATTAGAGGCGAACAATCAAATCTAGTACTTAATTGGGAGAAATGCCATTTCATGGTTAAAGAAGGCATCGTTCTTGGACATAAAATCTCAAAGGAAGGAATTGAAGTGGATAGAGCTAAAGTGGATGTAATTGCTAAACTTCCACATCCCACCAATGTTAGAGGAGTTAGGAGTTTTCTAGGGCATGCCGGTTTTTACCGACGTTTCAAAAAAGATTTTTCTAAAATTTCCAGTCCTATGAATAAACTCCTAGAAAATGATGCTCCATTCATCTTTTCAGATGAATGTATCAAATCTTTTAATATTCTTAAAGAGAAACTTACTAATGCGCCGATCATGATAACACCAAATTGGAATCTACCGTTTGAATTAATGTGCAATGCAAGTGATTTTGCAATGGGAGCCGTTTTAGGACAAAGGATTGAAAAACGATTTCAACCTATATATTATGCTAGTAAGACATTACAAGGAACACAAACGAATTACACAACTACTGAAAAAGAACTCCTTGCTATTGTCTTTGCTTTTGACAAATTTCGTTCATATCTCGTTCTAGCAAAAACGGTGGTCTATACCGACCATTCTGCTCTTAGATACCTATTTTCAAAACAAGATGCCAAACCAAGATTAATCCGTTGGATCTTGCTCTTACAAGAATTCGATATTGAAATCCGAGATAAAAGAGGAGCAGAAAATCTCACCGCTGATCATCTTTCTCGTCTTGAAAATCCTGAATTAGAAGTTCTAAATGAATCGGCCATACAAGACAACTTTCCTGATGAATATCTATTGAAGATAGATTATAATGAAATTCCATGGTTTGCAGACTATGCAAACTATTTAGTATGTGGATTCCTTGAAAAAGGATTATCGTACCAAAAACAAAAGAAATTTTTCAGTAATATAAAACACTATTTCTGGGAAGATCCACATCTGTTTAAAAGTTGTCCCGATGGAATAATACGCCGATGTGTATTCGGAGATGAAGCTAGTAAAATTTTAAACCATTGTCACACAGGACCAACAGGAGGGCATTATGGGCCTCAACTAACAGCAAGAAAAGTTTATGATGCTGGATTCTATTGGCCTACAATTTACAAAGACGCACACCTTCTTTGTAAATCCTGTGATGCTTGTCAAAGGGCCGGAAAAATAAGTCAACGTGATGAAATGCCACAAAATGTCATTCAAGTATGCGAAGTATTTGACATTTGGGGTATTGACTTTATGGGTCTATTTCCAAAATCTCATAATAATCTCTATATTCTCGTAGCCATTGATTATGTATCTAAATGGGCGGAAGCACAAGCTCTCCCAACTAACGATGCACGAGTTGTAGTCAACTTTTTAAAACGTCTTTTTGCAAGGTTTGGAACACCGAAAGCTTTAATAAGTGATCGGGGTACTCATTTCTGTAATAATCAACTTGAGAAAGTTCTCAAAAGATATGGAGTAACTCATAAAATCTCCACCGCATATCATCCACAAACAAGTGGACAAGTTAAAAATACCAACCGAGCTTTAAAACATATTCTAGAGAAAACCGTAGGATCAAATCTGAAGGAATGGTCCATTAAATTAGAGGATGCACTCTGGGCTTTTAGAACAGCCTACAAAACTCCAATTGGAACTACACCTTTTAAACTCGTTTACGGAAAAGCATGTCATCTTCCAGTAGAAATTGAACACAAAGCATTTTGGGCTTTGAAGACATGTAATCTTCATTTACATGAAGCTGGACGTCTACGATTAAGTCAACTAAATGAATTAGAAGAATTAAGACATGAAGCATACGAAAATTTGTTAATCTATAAAGAAAGAACGAAGAAATGGCATGATAAAAGAATCAGAAGTTCAAAAGAATTTAAAGAAGGAGACAGAGTTCTTCTTTTCAATTCACGATTCAAGCTATTTTCTGGAAAATTGAAATCAAGATGGTCTGGACCATTCATAGTCAAAAGATTTTTCTCATACCGAACAGTAGAATTAATAAATTCAAATGGAATTGAATTTAAAGTTAATGGTCACAGAGTTAAACATTACATAGATAGTCCAATGGAAATCGACAACGAAGCTAATCACAATTTTGATACCACAGCTAACTAAGTGTGGGGAGAATCAAGTCTTTAAAGGATAATATGTATTTCTGTTAGAGTTAGATTTTCTGTTTTCGTGTAGTTCTCGAAAATGGAACCCGAATGGTCTTTTCCTAGCAGACCCTAAAGAACTAGTCTTCTCCCCCCATTCTGAATTTTTATTTTTTTTTAGGAAATGAAGACTGCCTGTGAGCTAAACCATGGTCTAATGCTACACGCTTTGATCACTAAACGTAATAATGACACACTTCCGAGTGAAATAGTATCAGTAATCAGAGAAAGATTGGACGGAGTAAGAAAACAATCCAAATGCGAAGATAATAAGTTACAATTTGGTAAAGGAAAATCAAAATTCGCAGCGAAAAGAAGAGCACGACACCTAGAAAGATGTCACAAATGCGGAAAATGGTCACATGGAGGTAAATGTTCAAATAATCAAACCTATTCAAATACCGAATTTGTTACTTTATGCAGAGACGGACCGTTCATATGTTTAGAAGAAAAAACACTGAATGCTCGAGGTTACGCCTATGTAGCCATGGAAAACCAATTAAACCGACTATCTTATGAATGGAATAGATCATATAACTAAAGAATACTATCTCACAGGTAAGTCTGTACAGTTTTTTTTTTTTTTTTTTTTAACCTTTTGATAATAAACGATAATTTGTTCGCTATAAAGTATTAAATTGGTATTGAATAAAATTAGGTTTGGCGACCGAAATTATTGATATCATACAAAAATTTATTACATCACTGCGAAATTTAACGTTTATTCTTAAGGTATAAATATCTTTAATCAATCAACCCAAAATATTTCAAAAATTCGTCTTGAGTTAAATTAGGTCATGGAACCGAAATTACTTTACCGAAAAGAGGGGCGCATATTTTTGATAATATTTTATTGATTAAAGTGGGATAAAAGCCAAAAAGATTTTTAATATTTTTTTTTTACCATGTTTTAAAATTAATATATAAATCTTAAATTAATATTGTAAACTTTTTAAATTAATATATTTAAAATTGTAAATATTTGAACAATTGATATTTTTAAGTTTGTATGTATAAAAACAAAAATATAATATAAGTTTGGTGTGAATTTTTAATTTTAAAAAAAAAATGTGAATTTTTAATTTGATGCATATTTTAAATTTAAGTTGTGTGAATTTAAAAACAAAAATTTACTTTATTTCTCTAAGTTAAAAAATATGATTTTTAAAATTCGTCGTGAGTTGAAGACTAGGTCTTTGAACCGAAATTGCTTTACCCGAGGGAGGGACGGGAACTTTTATTATCATTATTTTTTTTATTAAATTAAAGTATGCCAAAAACATTAAAAAATCCAAAAATCTTTACTTTTAAAACCGCGCTTTGATTTGACAAATTTTAAATTTTTGTCGAAGGACGGACTAGGACATCGATCCGAAACACCCTCGCTCCTAAAGGAAAACAAATTTTTAAAATTTAATTAATTATAAGTTTTATAAAATATAAGGTTTTATAAAATAAAAAAAAAAAAGAAGCTGAAAACACTGTTCCCGGATACCCATGCGATCGCATGGGTATTGCACTCCAACTCCATGCGATCGTATGAAGCTGGAAAACAGGCCTGATACATACAGCCTGTTCTGTTCTGCCTCACACCAACACACACACAACACATACGAAAATACTCTCAAATCTTCATCAAAATTCACCAAAATCCACCGTAATTCGTCATTTTTCTTGCTCTAATCATGCCTAGATTCTCATTCTTCAGCAAAATGGTAAAAATTACACCCCTAAACTCTATAAATTCCTAGTTTTTGTGATAATTTCCAATTTTTTACCTAATACAATTTTGTTAATTTCTAGTGTAATTAGTGTTAAATTGTTAGTATTTTATGCATGTATAACCTAGATTGATGCTATTTAACATGATTTGAAGCCAAAAACTTCAAAATTTTTAGAAATCTAGGGTTAGTGTTCTTGAGCAATTTGGGGCTTTTTGATATGAACAGGTTATGGCTGATTTTTATCATGAATTATTGCTAAATTGAGTAGTGTAACATGTTTAGATAGTTAAATGATCCAAACATTGATCCTAAACATGATTTTTGGAGATTAAAGTGGACTTTTTAAGTCCAAAATTCATGAACTTGATTAATTTGATGTAATTGCCATTTGAGACTTGTTTAATTATTAGTAATGACTATTTTGACATGTTATTTGAGTTAAAAGCTTATGAACTTTGTATACATTTTCATATGTGCTTATTTGAAAAGTATAGAATTGTGAAAAATTGTGAAAATGTGTATAAGTTTAATTTTGATTTAATATGTTATAGTGTTTGTTTTAAGTTGTTATTTTGCTAACACTAATGCATATTTGGATGCACAAATTTTGTGTTTAATGTGTTTTGCAGAAAGCCGATACTGGAGGTTCAGGAGCATCATCATCTAGACGAACAGCACCAGCACCAGAACCAGAACCAGAAATGCAACACGAACAAGAACCACAACAAGAACCACAACAACAGCCTGATCAGCACATACCTTATTATGATCCGGTACAGTTTGTTGATGAATTCATAGTATTCCCAATGAGGCCGCCAGTAGAATTCCCAACGATTCCTGAGCACACTTTGCATCCTAATCTGAGATTTGATAGGAGATGGAGAGATTACGAGACATATCAAAGGAACAAATTCAAATTCAAAGGAACAAATTATTCCCAATGTGTTTTGTAGAGGTGCCAAGGGTAATCGATTGGGCCCCTTTGGAAACGGTCCATCTAGCTGACCGTGTTAGACAGCTTTTAGTTCAAAGGTATGGCAGTTCTTCTTTTACAGATTGGGAACGTCTTTTCACCATTCGTAGACCTGTATATAAGGAATGGTGTGTTGAGTTGATGAGTAATGTATCACTTGATACAAATATAGTTAGAATAGATGATAGAAGATTTCTTAGGTTTATCCTTGGCGGTAGGAAGTACAGAATGTCCATGCTGGACATGGCCAGGGCCTTACAGATATATACTCCTTGTGAGTTGCTATTACCCGATTGTACAAATTTGATTCATTGTGGTGAAAGGGTAGATAGTAACTTTGACGCTGACGCCATTTGGAGGCGTATGTCACATTTTGATGTTTTTACACGAGCAGGAGGACACTCCTATACACATATTGACAGAGCCGAGCTTCGTATTATTCATAGATTTTTGGCTAACTCGATTACACAGAGAGGTCATAATAAAGAAAAAATTACCTTACATGATTTATTCTACCTAAAGTGTATTCGGGATCCTAGAAGCTTTGTCAATATCCCTTACTGTGTTGCTTTTTATTTATCTAAAATGGTAGAGGGAATGCAGGACGGGAGTATAATAGGAGGAGGTATTTTTGTTACTCTCATTGAAGAGTATTTAGGTGTTAATAGGAACCAAGGGGGTCCATTACAGCTTTGTAGAGAACAGGTTGAGCCCTTAGGATTGAAAGTTTATGTGGGTGCTAAGGTATTGAAAAGTAGACGTAACCAGGTAGTACCCTATGAGGGATCTCATCCTCAGGTAGAGAGAGGCTCAGACGAGGAAATGGAGGAGGCGGAAACATTAGGGATGTCTTTCGAGATGCTATTCTTGACGTCCACGTTCGTATAGATGAGGAAGCAATGACGAACGCGGCCAGACATAGTATGTATGAGCAGTGGAACTCCGAGCGAGTATACGAGGATTATAGGCGACGCCAACACGATAGCTGGTTAGTTCATCAGCACCAAATCATGAGCCAGCTATCATATCAGGTACCAAATAACTATGTACCTACTCGACCTGCTCATTTTCACCCACACAACTCCGATATCCGACCACCCTTTAACCGGTATGACTATAACCAAGCCTATCAAAACACCTATAACCAACAATGGAACCCACCTGACGAGATGAACTGGAACCCATATCCAGACTGATTTAGTTTCATTTGGTTATTTATATGATTTTTATGTTTTTATCTTTTTACTTATTCATGTTTAAACTTATGTTATTGAATATACTTATGTAATCTTTATCATTTTTATTATTATTGTGTACTAATATTTCACATTTAGGATTTGAAAGTGGGATATTAAGTCCCATTTCAAATTGCCATGCATGTTTATATTTGTATGTATGTATATGGTAAATTGTACAAAACAGGGTAAAACAGCGCATTTTCAAAGACTGGCATTAAGTTCAGCAAAAGCTACTAATTTTGACGACAAGATAAATGTGATGTAACAACAGACGGAATGGACAAATGATATGTACCATTTATCATTCAGCAAACAAATGCCAATATGTTTGGAAACTTTGGTAAAATTTAATCATTTCTACGCTAATCACCCTCAATAATTTAAATTGTTACTGATTTCTTGCAAATGAGGGCATTGCAAGATCTTAAGTGTGGGAAGGGGTTAAATTCTTTCGGATTTTTTTTAAATTTTTTACTTTAAACACTTGGTTACCATTAGAAATACTAGTAAAGTAGTAGTTGTATTAGAATCTAGTGCTCTCTGATAATAAAGAACAGCCCTAGTCTTATATACTGACTACCCAATTCTAGTAAAATTTTTCAAAATTTTCAATTAAATGAACTCAAAATCATGTTTATACATATTTATGAAGGATAAAACTAGGTGTTAACACCGAAATTATTGTTACCTCGGAAAGGACATAAATTGAGAAACAAACCAAAATGTTAAAATTCATTTAAAATGGAATAGAGGACAATAAAAAGGAAAATAAAAGCCAAGTGTGGGAAATTTTCACCGAGTTATTCAAAATACATATCACATATTTTTGTACAAATAATTGAAAATACTTTTGTTTTGGACGATAATTAACTGTTTTACCCGATGAAAGAAAAGAAGAGATGGATCTACACGATGAATCAATTCCATCGTTAAAAGGAAGTAAAGTCTTCCGAAAAAGAAACGCGCTTCTTGATTTAGGTCATGAAGTTGTCGTCCAGACCAGCTGTAGGTTGACGAAAAACCTAGAAAAGTCATCACTAAAATCAGCAGGAAATCCACGGACCTCAGCATTAAACAGGGTCGCCAAGTGGTCAGATTTATCCTAATCATGAGAAGGATTTATCTCGTAAAATGGGGGGGCACCGTGCAAATTAGCTGGATAAGACTAATGAATCAGATCCCCAGAAAGGATAATCTCCTTAAAGATTAAAAATCAGCTTTAAGACTGATATTACTCAATCCTAGAGATTGACCTTAAAGATTGAGAATTACAAACTCATGGAATTCAATGATATCTAAACTCGAGCTTGAACGAGAAAATATTTTGATCAAATTATAAACCGATTTGTTTTCTGAAAACCCATTTTCAATGCGTTCATTACCATTGAATGTAAAATCCTAGGAATTCACCTGGAATTCATTAGGTCATCTGAACCAAATCGGGTGTCAACCGTAAGAACGGTGGTTGCATAGCATGGTCGAAGACAGGACCTTGTGCCAGACCGAAAAATCATAAGGGTGAGCTTTACTATTGCTCCTACAAAGGATAGTAATTGCGTCCGACACGTTATAGACCATAATTAAAAGCATGTCAGGGGACATTGCCTTAACAGTTGCTTGTTCAATGCTTTCCTTTATAACCGGACGGTAGTTTACCGAAAGGTAATATACGGAGCAAGTATACTGGATGTGTTGCTTTCCTAATACAAGGTTAGCAAGTGGGTGACACAAAACCACAAGTTTTGAGCTAAAATTTTCAAATCTGAAACCCACCAAACCCACAAAAATATTTTGCAAACACCGGTGAAGGGTTATTCCGGAAAACTTATCTAGGGTTAAAACTAGATTTAATTTTTAAAAGATCAAATGTTTTCATAAAGATCCAATTTCCTTAATGGATCTAAATTTTATAGTCATGTGGGACTGTAAACCACATCGTTACTACCATTGTTTATACCGCCGTAAAGAAATCACTGATGTACAAAGTGTGAAGAATAAAGAAGTGATTCTAGTATTTCAAAACTATATTGCTTGAGGACAAGCAACGCTCAAGTGTGGGAATATTTGATAATGCTAAAAACGAACATATATTTCATAGCATTATTCCTCAAGAAAGACAAGCTTTTAGTTGCAATTGTCCTATTTACAAGTGATATTCGCTTAAATAATAAAAGGTGAAGACAAAAGACAGATTCGACGAATTGAAGACGCAAACGACCAAAAAGCTCAAAAGTACAAAATACAATCAAAGAGGTTCCAATTATTGATAAGAAACTTCTCAAAATTACAAGAGTACAAGATTCAAAACGAAAAGTACAAGATATTAAATTGTACGCGAGGACGTTCGAAAATCCGGAACCGGGACCAGAGTCAACTCTCAACGCTCGACGCAACGGACTAAAAATTACAAGTCAACTATGCACATAAATATAATATAATATATAATTAATTCTTAAAATTAATATATATATATATTATATTATATTATAAAACCGTCGGCAGAAGAAAACAACCAAATGTGAGCCTCCTCAGCTGGCCATGCGATCGCATGGCCTGGAAGGCATAAATCCATGCGATCGCATGAGCCCCAGTTCCAGCCCACATGCCTATAAAAATCGAGCTTTGGTGCACCACAAAAACACATCTTTTTCTTCTTCACTCAACGTAGTATATGTATATATAATTTATATTTTAATTTTAATTTTAATTTTAAATCCTAATAATAAGGGTGTGTTAGCGAATGTTGTAAGGATGTAAGTCGAAATTCTGTCCGTGTAACGCTACGCTATTTTTAATCATTGTAAGTTATGTTCAACCTTTTTAATTTAATGTCTCGTAGCTAAGTTATTATTATGCTTATTTAATCCGAAGTAATCATCATGTTGGGCTAAAAATATTAAAATTGGGTAATTGGGCTTTGTACCATAATTGGGGTTTGGACAAAAGATCGACACTTGTGGAAATTAGACTATGGGCTATTAATGGGCTTTATATTTGTTTAACTAAATGATAGTTTGTTAATGTTAATATAAAGATTTACAATTGGACGTCCCTATAAATAACCATATACACTCAATCGGACACGATGGGCGGGATATTTATATGTACGAATAATCGTTCATTTAACCGGACACGGGAATGGATTAATAGCCACTAGAATTATTAAAACAGGGGTGAAATTATGTACAAGGACACTTGGCATAATTGTTAACAAATTATTAAAACCTTGGGTTACACTCAGTCGACATCCTGGTGTAATTATTAAACAAAGTAATAAAACCTTGTTACAGTTTAAGTCCCCAATTAGTTGGAATATTTGACTTCGAGTATAAGGATAATTTGACGAGGACACTCGCACTTTATATTTATGACTGATGGACTGTTATGGACAAAAACCAGACGGACATATTAAATAATCTAGGACAAAGGACAATTAACCCATGTGCATAAAACTAAAATCAACACGTCAAACATCATGATTACGGAAGTTTAAATAAGCATAATTCTTTTATTTCATATTTAATTTCCTTTATTTTATATTTAATTGCACTTCTAATTATCGCATTTTTATTTATTGTTATTGTATTTAATTGCACTTTTAATTATCGTACTTTTTAATTATCGCAAGTTTATTTTATCGCACTTTTATTTATCGCAATTTCATTATCGTTATTTACTTTACGCTTTAAATTAAGTCTTTTATTTATTTAATATTTTACATTTGGTTTTAACTGCGACTAAAGTTTTAAAATCGACAAACCGGTCATTAAACGGTAAAAACCCCCCTTTGCCAAAAATACTTGATGTTAAAGCTAAGGGGTATAAAATACTATTAAATTTTAGCAGGAAATACTATTAAATACGATACAATTTTACACAAGATATTTATTTATTTATAGAATGGATATACTTAAACCTTGCTACAACACTTATAGGCAGTGTACCTAATCGTACAGTAGTGTAGTTTTTAGTAAGTGCGGTTCGTATAGTAATATACATATTCCCACACTTGACGTAGAGAATTTATTTAATATTTTACATTTGGTTTTAACTGCGACTAAAGTTTTAAAATCGACAAACCGGTCATTAAACGGTAAAAACCCCCCTTTAAAATAATAATATTACTTATATATATATTCGTATTTTTATAAATTAAACTAATATAGCGTTAAGCTTTGATTAAAAGATTTTCCCTGTGGAACGAACCGGACTTACTGAAAACTACACTACTGTACGATTAGGTACACTGCCTATAAGTGTTGTAACAAGGTTTAAGTATATCCATTCTATAAATAAATAAATATCTTGTGTAAAATTGTATCGTATTTAATAGTATTTCCTGCTAAAATTTAAGCTATTTTATATACACCTCGCATAACATCAAGTATTTTTGGCGCCGCTGCAGGGGAGGCTCACATTTGGTTATTTTCTTCTGCCGACGGTTTTATAATATAATATAATATATATATTAATTTTAAGAATTAATTATATATTATATTATATTTATGTGCATAGTTGACTTGTAATTTTAAGTCCGTTGCGTCGAGCGTTGAGAGTTGACTCTGGTCCCGGTTCTGGATTTTCGAACGTCCTTGCGTACAATTTAATATCTTGTACTTTTCGTTTTGAATCTTGTACTCTTGTAATTTTGAGACGTTTCTTATCAATAATTGGAACCTCTTTGATTGTATTTTGTACTTTTGAGCTTTTTGGTCGTTTGCGTCTTCAATTCGTCGAATCTGTCTTTTGTCTTCACCTTTTATTATTTAAGCGAATATCACTTGTAAATAGGACAATTGCAACTAAAAGCTTGTCTTTCTTGAGGAATAATGCTATGAAATATATGTTCATTTTTAGCATTATCATGGGGTCAAAAGTATTATATATACCGACCACAAAAGTCTTCAACACATATTTAATCAAAAACAACTGAATATGAGGCAGAGTAGGTGGATTGAATTGTTGAATGATTACGACTTTGAGATTCGTTACCACCCGGGGAAGGCAAATGTGGTAGCCGACGCCTTGAGCAGGAAGGACAGAGAACCCATTCGAGTAAAATCTATGAATATAATGATTCACAATAACCTTACTACTCAAATAAAGGAGGCGCAACAAGGAGTTTTAAAAGAGGGAAATTTAAAGGATGAAATACCCAAAGGATCGGAGAAGCATCTTAATATTCGGGAAGACGGAACCCGGTATAGGGCTGAAAGGATTTGGGTACCAAAATTTGGAGATATGAGAGAAATGGTACTTAGAGAAGCTCATAAAACCAGATACTCAATACATCCTGGAACGGGGAAGATGTACAAGGATCTCAAGAGACATTTTTGGTGGCCGGGTATGAAAGCCGATGTTGCTAAATACGTAGGAGAATGTTTGACGTGTTCTAAGGGCAAAGCTGAGCATCAGAAACCATCAGGTCTACTTCAACAACCCAAAATCCCGGAATGGAAATGGGAAAACATTACCATGGATTTCATCACTAAATTGCCAAGGACTGCAAGTGGTTTTGATACTATTTGGGTAATAGTTGATCGTCTCACCAAATCAGCACACTTCCTGCCAATAAGATAAGATGACAAGATGGAGAAGTTAGCACGACTGTATTTGAAGGAAGTCGTCTCCAGACATGGAATACCAATCTCTATTATCTCTGATAGGGATGGCAGATTTATTTCAAGATTCTGGCAGACATTACAGCAAGCATTGGGAACTCGTCTAGACATGAGTACTGCCTATCATCCACAAACTGATGGGCAGAGCGAAAGGACGATACAAATGCTTGAAGACATGCTACGAGCTTGTGTTATTGATTTCGGAAACAGTTGGGATCGACATCTACCGTTAGCAGAATTTTCCTACAACAACAGCTACTATTCAAGCATTGAGATGGCGCCGTTTGAAGCACTTTATGGTAGAAAGTGCAGGTCTCCGATTTGTTGGAGTGAAGTGGGGGACAGACAGATTACGGGTCCGAAAATAATACAAGAAACTACCGAGAAAATCATCCAAATTCAACAAAGATTGAAAACCGCCCAGAGTCGACAAAAGAGCTACGCGGACAGTAAAAGAAAAGATATAGAGTTTGAAATTGGAGAAATGGTCATGCTTAAGGTTTCACCTTGGAAAGGCGTTGTTCGATTTGGTAAACGGGGGAAACTAAATCCAAGGTACATTGGACCATTCAAGATTATAGATCGTGTCGGACCAGTAGCTTACCAACTGAAGCTACCTCAACAACTCGCAGCTGTACATAACACTTTCCACGTCTCAAATTTGAAGAAATATTTTGCTAAAGAAGATCTCACTATTCTGTTAGACGAAATCCAAATCAATGAAAAACTTCAATTCATTGAAGAACCCGTTCAAATAATGGATCGTGAGGTTAAGAGACTTAAACAAAACAAGATACCGATTGTTAAGGTTCGATGGAATGCTCGTAGAGGACCCGAGTTCACCTGGGAGCGTGAAGATCAGATGAAGAAGAAATACCCGCATTTATTTCCAGAAGATACGTCAACACCTCCAACTGCTTAAGATTTCGGGACGAAATTTATTTAACGGGTAGGTACTGTAGTGACCCGAACTTTGCCATGTTTATATATATATATATATATTAAATAAAATTGTTATTTACATGATTAAGTGTTTCCAACATGTTAAGCAATCAAACTTGTTAAGACTTGATTAATTGAAATAGGTTTCATATAGACAATTGACCACCCAAGTTGACCGGTGATTCACGAACGTTAAAACTTGTAAAAACTATACGATGACATATATATGGTTATATATATAGTTAACATGATTTTATTATAAGTATGTATCTCATTAGGTATTTTAACAATGAGTTATATACAAAAAAATGAGACTATTAATTTAAGAAACTCGAAAACGATATATATAACGATTATCGTTATAACAACGTCTTACTAGGTACATATGAATCATATTAAGATATTGATACACTTGGTTAATTATGTTAAATGACAAGTAAATATATTATTAAGTGTATTAACAATAAAATATATATGTAAATATAAGACTACTAACTTAATGATTTCGAAACGAGACATATATGTAACGATTATCGTTGTAACGACATTTAACTGTATATATATATATATCATACTAAGATATATTATATATCATAATATCATGATAATATAACAATTTAACATCTCATTTGTTATAATAAACAATGGGTTAACAACATTCAATAAGATCGTTAACCTAAAGGTTTCAAAACAACATTTACATGTAACGACTAACGATGACTTAACGACTCAGTTAAAATGTATATACATGTAGTGTTTTAATATGTATTCATACACTTTTGAAAGACTTCAAGACACTTATCAAAATGCTTATAGTTAACAAAAATGCTTACAGTTACATCCTCATTCAGTTTCATCAACAATTCTACTCGTATGCACCCGTGTTCGTACTCGTACAATACACAGCTTTTAGATGTATGTACTATTGGTATATACACTCCAATGATTAGCTCTTAGCAGCCCATGTGAGTCACCTAACACATGTGGAAACCATCATTTGGCAACTAGCATGAAATATCTCATAAAATTACAAAAATATGAGTAATCATTCATGACTTATTTACATGAAAACAAAATTACATATCCTTTATATCTAATCCATACACCAACGACCAAAAACACCTACAAACACTTTCATTCTTCAATTTTCTTCATCTAATTGATCTCTCTCAAGTTCTATCTCAAGTTCTAAGTGTTCTTCATAAATTCCAAAAGTTCTAGTTTCATAAAATCAAGAATACTTCCAAGATTGCAAGTTTACTTCCAAGTTTTCTAAATCCATTCCAAGTAATCATCCAAGATCAAGAAACCTTTGTTACTTACAGTAGGTTATCTTTCTAATACAAGGTAATAATCATATTCAAACTTTAATTCAATTTCTATAACTATAACAATCTTATTTCGTGTGGAAATCTTACTTGAAATTGTTTTCGTGTCATGATTCTGCTTCAAGAACTTTCAAGCCATCCAAGGATCCTTTGAAGCTAGATCTATTTTTCTAATTTCCAGTAGGTTTATCCAAGGAACTTGAGGTAGTAATGATGCTCATAACATCATTCGATTCATACATATAAAGCTATCTTATTCAAAGGTTTAAACTTTTAATCACTAGAACATAGTTTAGTTAATTCTAAACTTGTTCACAAATAAAAGTTAATCCTTATAACTTGACTTTTAAAATAAACTAAACACATGTTCTATATCTATATGATATGCTAACTTAATGATTTAAAACCTGGAAACACGAAAAACACCGTAAAACCGGATTTACGCCGTCGTAGTAACACCGCGGGCTGTTTTGGGTTAGTTAATTAAAAACTATGATAAACTTTGATTTAAAAGTTGTTATTCTGAGAAAATGATTTTTATTATGAACATGAAACTATATCCAAAAATTATGGTTAAACTCAAAGTGGAAGTATGTTTTCTAAAATGGTCATCTAGACGTCGTTCTTTCGACTGAAATGACTACCTTTACAAAAACGACTTGTAACTTATTTTTCCGACTACAAACCTATAATTTTTCTATTTAGATTCATAAAATAGAGTTTAATATGAAACCATAGCAATTTGATTCACTCAAAACCGATTTAAAATGAAGAAGTTATGGGTAAAACAAGATTGGATAATTTTTCTCATTTTAGCTACGTGAAAATTGGTAACAAATCTATTCCAACCATAACTTAATCAACTTGTGTTGTATATTATGTAATCTTGAGATACCATAGACACGTATACAATGTTTCGACCTATCATGTCGACACATCTATATATATTTCGGAACAACCATAGACACTCTATATGTGAATGTTGGAGTTAGCTATACAGGGTTGAGGTTGATTCCAAAATATATATAGTTTGAGTTGTGATCAATACTGAGATACGTATACACTGGGTCGTGGATTGATTCAAGATAAAATTTATCGATTTATTTCTGTACATCTAACTGTGGACAACTAGTTGTAGGTTGCTAACGAGGACAGCTGACTTAATAAACTTAAAACATCAAAATATATTAAAAGTGTTGTAAATATATTTTGAACATACTTTGATATATATGTATATATTGTTATAGGTTCGTGAATCAACCAGTGGCCAAGTCTTACTTCCCGACGAAGTAAAAATCTGTGAAAGTGAGTTATAGTCCCACTTTTAAAATCTAATATTTTTGGGATGAGAATACATGCAGGTTTTATAAATGATTTACAAAATAGAAACAAGTACGTGAAACTACATTCTATGGTTGAATTATCGAAATCAAATATGCCCCTTTTTATTAAGTCTGGTAATCTAAGAATTAGAGAACAGACACCCTAATTGACGCGAATCCTAAAGATAGATCTATTGGGCCTAACAAACCCCATCCAAAGTACTGGATGCTTTAGTACTTCGAAATTTATATCATATCCGAAGGGTGTCCCGGAATGATGAGGATATTCTTATATATGCATCTTGTTAATGTCGGTTACCAGGTGTTCACCATATGAATGATTTTTATCTCTATGTATGGGATGTGTATTGAAATATGAAATCTTGTGGTCTATTGTTACGATTTGATATATATAGGTTAAACCTATAACTCACCAACATTTTTTTTGATGTTTAAAGCATGTTTATTCTCAGGTGAATACTAAGAGCTTCCGCTGTTGCATACTAAAATAAGGACAAGATTTGGAGTCCATGTTTGTATGATATTGTGTAAAAACTGCATTCAAGAAACTGATTTCGATGTAACATATTTGTATTGTAAACCATTATGTAATGGTCGTGTGTAAACAGGATATTTTAGATTATCATTATTTGATAATCAACGTAAAGCTTTTTAAACCTTTATTTATGAAATAAAGGTTATGGTTTGTTTTAAAAATGAATGCAGTCTTTGAAAAATGTCTCATATAGAGGTCAAAACCTCGCAACGAAATCAATTAATATGGAACGTTTTTAATCAATAAGAACGGGACATTTCATCGCCCTCTTCTCGTCTCCATTGGTTAAGTCGACTACAAACCCTTCAGATTATTTGAGGATGGCTGATTGATTAATTGATTCATTCTGGTGACGCTGCTTTCGGAGCTGGAGTGGGACTCCATATTGGAATCCGAGGGACTTGATCTAATGGTGAGTTCCATCGCGTACGATTGAATAAAGGATTTTTCGATATGAAATGAATTTCGGATGTCGGATGATATTCTATCTACATAGAATACCTACACATAGTACAGAAGATCCCTTAAATTACGAAGAAAAATAAGGAAACGTGTCAGATAAAGTCTACAGTAACAGATACGCTAAGATATGAATTTATCTGTAAACTATCTATCAAATAAGTGCAGGAAGTCATGTCTAGACTTAGGAATGGTTAGCAGATAATTTTCCACTAGGAATGATATACAATACTTATAATATGCAGCTAAGGTCGAAGTCCAGACTTGCTAATGCATCCTAACAACTATCAGTTAGACTCACTAATGCAAGACCTGGTTCACTAAGACCACCGCTCTGATACCAAATGTCATAACCCGTCCTTATCCACCTGGACGAAATCATCAACATCTGGTCCCATTGCGATGATCGACTCCAAGTAATGTCCTTAAAATGAGCAAATGCACAGCGGAAGACTTAATTCGTACCTGAGAATAAACATGCTTAAAAGTGTCAACCAAAAGGTTGGTGAGTTCATAGGTTTATCGTAACAATCATGTTAATATATTAATAGACCACAAGATTTCATAATTATAAACATAATACACGTGCAAGTGTATGTAAAGCATTCTAAGTGGTTGAGCACTTGGTAACCATACTTAACATTTAATCAACGTCGCATATTCCCTTTATTATGAAATCTCACTACACCGTACCAAGTGTAGTCACCAAAATGAAGTACTGTGCAACCGTTGAATACTGGTCGTCCAGTCCGGTTGGGGTTGTCAGGCCCGATAGATCTATCAACAGGATTCGCGTTTACAATACCCATGTAAATAGTAGTTACCAAGCTACAGGGAAGTATGCCAGTGATACAACTCAACGTAGAATATATTTTTAAGTACTTGTGTCTATTTCGTAAACATTTATAAAAGTAGCGCATGTATTCTCAGCCCAAAATATATATTGCAAAAGCAATTAAAAAGGGAGCAAATGAAACTCACATATACTGTATTTTGTAGTAAAAATACATATGACGTCAATGGATAAGTGTAGGGTTGGTCTCAGATTCACGAACCTATATCATTTGTATATATATTAACACATAAAAATTGTAATTGAACAAATTTATATATATTTATTAGTGGTATATTTGTTATACTTAATAATTTATAGGTTTTATTTATTAATTAAGTATATTTATTTTATATATACTTTAAAAAAATGTTAATATAGTTATGTTATATCAAATATATTTTTATATAGCTATTATTTATTTGGTAAGATAATATTGATAATAATATAGTTGTAATAATATTAATAATAAGTAAAAAGTTGTAAAATCCTTTATAATAATAATAATAACTACAATTGTAATAATCATTTTGAAAACAATATAATAGTATTACTTAATAAAATTTTATAAAATAATATTAACAATAAATAATAATAATAATAATAATAATAATAATAATAATAATAATAATAATAATAATAATAATAATAATATAATAATAATAATAATAATAATAATAATAATAATAATAATAATAATAATAAAAATGATTACTACCTTAAAGGTTTTTCCAAAAATAAGATGTCACAAACCAAACTCGAACCTGAGACCTCTCGCTAACCGGATACAACACTCAGCCACTCCTCCATTCTAACATTTCTGTTTTAATTTTCTTATAAATCTATTTAACCCCGTTTTATATCTTGGTTCCTTATTCTTCTCCAAATTCAATCGGCTCATGTTACAAGTACACGCCCCAAAACAAAAATATATATTTCGGCCCAATCAATAAAGGAACTACGACCCAACAATAAAGGGAACCTCAGCCCGTTTTCTTGATCTGCTAATCTCACTGAAATAAATAAATAAATAACATAATTGTAAACGTGTACCAGCAAATTAAAAAGCTCGACAGAAATAAATGGGTTTCGAGAGTGGTACTTTTGGGTGATGGTTTTAGGGTTTCGTTTGGAACTAGGATAATAACAGTCGACAACAAAAAAAAAATATATATATACAGATGGGTTTTGTTTACCATCGATCATGAAGAGGTTACAGCAGTAATACACGAGAAGCAGTAGCAGCAATACTTAACAGGTTGTTTGTAATGGTGTTGGTGGTTTTCGAATTCAAACAGAAATTAGAAAAAAATAAAAGAAAAATGCAGCAACAGTAGAAAGGTTGTCGATGTTGGATATCAAGGTTGAAGATGGTGATGAGGTGGTTGTGGTGTTGCTGCGAACAACAACTTGAAGATGGTGTATGGTTGTGGTTTTCAAATCAAAATAGAAGAGAGAGAGAGATAAAGAGGGAGAGAGAATTCAAGGTGGTGGAAGGTGATCGTGATAGTTCGTGGTGGTGGTGATGGGTTCTCAGTGGAAGGGGTTGAGGTGGTAGTGATGGATTCTTGGTTGAAAGATTTCGAAAACATAGAACACAAGAAGGCAGAAATATAGTAGTAATAGTTTATACTAAATTGTTCATGTTGGTGGTTGTTAATGGTGGTTTACTATGGTGTCGATTATGGATGACGGTTGATAAAGCCATAGATGGTGATGGGTGGTGACCCCCGGTTGATCAAGAAAGGGTGCAGGTTCTTCATTGGTGTTTAAATTGGTTTGTATGTGGCCATGGGTTAAAGGTGATTTGCAAGTGGGTGTGTGAATCATTTGCAAGTGGCCATGTATATATGTTATAGAAAAGGGTGATTAATTTGGTCGTATATATGCATACATATATGGTTATCATATATCACATATCATATATAAGTTAAAAGGTAATAGTATTGAAACTTTATAAAAACAGTAATAGATATTTATTAATAATAATATAATAATTAATAATATTTATTTAGTAAATAAAAAGAACATGTGCATAAATCATAGCCGCCATCTACCGACACTTATTAGCTTCGGATATTATTTCGGATTCTGTTGTTAATCAATGTTGAATAAAAGTCTTCAGAAAAATCCCAAGTTTTTAGATTAACTATATTTATTTATTTTGGTCATTATGGTATAAAATTTAGTCATTAACTATTAAATAAAAATTACCTCAACTGTCCCTCTCATTTATGGGTGAAAATATAAAGTGTTGAAATGTAATAACTAGGTCCTAAGTATAATTTTAATAAGCCTAAAACTTATAGAACTCATTTTCGTATCTCCTTTTATTTTAAAATTACAATAGTTTGAAATTAACTTGCTTAATATCATTCGAACATCAAATGAACATTACAATTATTTAATATTTATTTTTAATATACTTTATTCATATATAGAGATATATTTTAAATAATAATTATTATTTTTACATAATTATTTTCTAACAATTACATCATAAATTATATTTCAAATCATATATATATTTATTTAAATATATACATATCTATTTACAAATAGTTGTTCGTGAATCGTCGAGAATTGGTCGAAGGTCATTTGAATATATGAAACAGTTCAAAAAATTTTTGAGACTAATCCTAACAGACTTGGCTTATCTTGTCAAAAATATAATATCCTATCGAGAGTTTGGTTTAAAATTAGTCAGAATTTTCCGGGTCGTGACAAAATAATTGAACCATTTAAACAAGATGTCGCAAAAAGTGTAAGGATTCGTGGCTAGTGGGGTGATATTCACCTAAAAAGATTCTCAATGTACCTAAATTCAATATTACATAAATAACAAGTATTAAAATGGTATTTTAATATGCATAAAAATTCAAATGCAAAAGTAATA
The DNA here is from genome assembly GCF_046630445.1 of Rutidosis leptorrhynchoides. NCBI lineage: Eukaryota > Viridiplantae > Streptophyta > Magnoliopsida > Asterales > Asteraceae > Rutidosis > Rutidosis leptorrhynchoides. The sequence goes on from NC_092339.1 coordinate 139,280,212, forward strand.
ATTATCAAAAAAATCTGAAAGTTCAAAATTTACCTTTTAAAAATAGCAAATCGAATTTTTCGACGTTGAAACTATATCAAATGGCAGAAACCCTTTAGGAAGTCTTGTTAGTAGTGCCTTTCTCTAGTCATCACGTGAAAATGGATCCAATCTTTAACCGAAATTGTTTTATCACATTGGCCACATAATTCAGCATAATTATGTGACAAACGTAATGTGTTCAAAAATGTGTTTTGCGGCCATAATTTATAATCAAAATGAAACTATAGTCAAATATATTTTCATTCAACATAAAATTAAAAAAAAACAATAATAGAGTTATGAATTGAGAGATATCAAAAAGTGCCACTAAATAATTGAACCATTAAACCAAGATGTCGCAAAACGTGTAAGGATTTGTGGCTAGTGGGGTGATATTAACCTCAAAAAGATTCTCAATGTACCTAAATTCTACGTTACATAAATAAAAAGTATCAAAATGGTATTTAAATATGCATAAAAATTTTAATGCAGAGGTAATAATTATCGTAAAATTTGAAAGTTCAAAAATCACCTTTTAAAAATAATAAAACGACTTTTTCGGCGTTGAAACTATTACGAATGGCAGCAACTCTCTAGGAAGTATTTCTCGTAGTGCTTTTCTCTACTCATCGTACGAAAATGGATCCATTCCTCAACCGAAATTGATTTATCACATTGGCCACATAATTCAGCATAATTATGTGGCAAACGTAATGTATTCCAAAATGTGTTCTGCAGCTATGAATTATTATTGAAATGAAACCATAGTCAAATAAATTTGCATTAAATACTGTTTGTGCATTTTGCATGAGTCCCTAGACATCTACCGCATGTTTATGATTATTACTTCAGTTATTGGGTTACCATAATCAGTCGTTATTATCCTATCTATGTTTACATGCGTATACAGGTACTGCACGAACAAGGTATGGAAGTTTGACCTAGTTAGACTCAGTTAAACGTACGAATGAAGCCTCACTTATACAGATGACAAGCTCATACGCACGGTTATGCTGAGCTGAGTCCTAAACCTAATTTGATGACACTTACACGAGTGAGTGATCAACCGTACGACTGAGTCTGCTCACTCGTACGAGTGAGACGTGACTCGTAGGATTGACTTAACATCCGGGATATATATATATATTTTTATGTTCTTCATTTTAGGTTAAGCCTCTCATTTGTTTCACTCAGATCTGGTACCCCTGTCTGATTCTCTCTCTATGCTTCAAGTCCAAATCCTTGCAAAAGGTGAATAATATCTCTAGGCATTGATCTAATCACACAAATCTTGTTGTGATTTGACAAAATCAATCCCAAAAAGCATACTATATTTACTAGAGGGTTTGATTCACTAATTCCGCCCTTATGTGTGTCAAATCTGTTGGATTCGAAGATTCAGATCATGTTTTATCAAATACAAAAATTAAATAAAAACAATAATAGAGTTATGGATTGAGAGATATCAAAAAGTGCCACTAAATAATTGAACCATTAAACAAAAATGTCGTAAAACGTGTAAGGATTTGTGGAAAGTGGGGTGATGTTAACCTCAAAAAGATTCTCAATGTACCTAAATTCAATGTTACATAAATAAAAAGTATCAAAATGGTATTTAAATATGCATAAAAATTCAAATGCAAAGGTAGTAATTATCAAAAAAACTGAAAGTTCAAAATTCACCTTTTAAAAATAGCAAAATGACTTTTTGTGCGTTTAAACTATTTCGAATAGAATCAGCCCTATAGGAAGTCTTGCTCGTAGTGCCTTTCTCTAATAATCGTGCGAAAATGGATCCAATCTTCAACCAAAATTGTTTTATCACATCGGCCTCATAATTCAACATAATTATGTGGCAAATGTAATGTGTTCAAAAATGTGTTCCGCAGCCATGAATTATTACTACTACGAAACTATAGTAAAATATATTCGCATTCAATATGAAATTTTAAAACAAAAACAATACTAGAGTTATGGATTGAGAGATATCAAAAAGTGCCACTAAATAATTGAACCATTAAAACAAGATGTCGCAAAACGTGTAAGGATTTGTGGCTAGTGGGGTGATATTAACCTCAAAAAGATTCTCAATGTACCTAAATTCAATGTTGCATAAATAACAAGTATCAAAATGGTATTTAAATATGCATAAAAATTCAAATGCAAAGGTAATAATCATCAAAAAAAAAAAATTGAAAGTTCAAAATTTACCTTTTAAAAATAGCAAAATGACTTTTTCTGCATTGAAACTATTTTGAATGGCAGCAACCCTTTAGGAAGTCTTGCTCATAGTGCCTTTCTCTAGTCATCGTGCGAAAATAGATCCAATCTTCAACCGAAATTGATTTATCACATTGGCCACATTATTCAGCATAATTATGTGGCAAACGTAATGTGTTCAAAAATGTGTTATGCGGCCGTGAATTATTATTGAAACGATATTATAGTCAAATATAACCGCTTTTAATAAGAAATTTTAAAACAAAAACAATAATAGAGTTATGGTTTGAGAGATATCAAATAGTGCCACTAAATAATTGAACCATTAAAATAAGATGTCGTAAATCGTGTAAGGATTTGTGGCTAGTGGGGTGATATTCACCTAAAAAAGATTCTCAATATACCTAAATTCAATATTACATAAATAAAAAGTATCAAAATGGTATTTTAACATGCATAAAAATTCAAATACAAAGGTAATAATTATAAAAAAATCTGAAAGTTCAAAATGCACCTTTTAAAAATAGCAAATCGACTTTTCTGCATTTAAACTATTTTGAATGACATCAACCCTATAGGAAGTCTTGTTACTAGTGTCTTTCTCTAGTCATCGTGCGAAAATGTGTGACGACCCGGGAATTTCCGACCAAATATAAACTTAATCTTTATTTGATTTCGACACGATAAGCAAAGTCTGTAAATCTGAGTCTAATAAATTATGAACTGTTTCACATGTTCAATTGACCCTCGACCAATTTTGACGATTCACGAACCACTATTTTTAAATAGATATATATATATATATATATATATATATATATATATATATATATATATATATATATATATATATATATATATATATATATATTAATTATTATAAATTAAGATATTATAAGAGTTAATTAATTGTGTAAATAAAATAATATATGATATTATTATTAAATTAAATCTATATATATATGTAAGGTATGTTGAATGTATATTTATATGGTTTCGAATTTATTAGTAAACGATAATAGCACTCGTTTATCAGTCGATCAATATTAAGCAAGTTAAACTCAAACTTATATAATAAACGGTGATCCGAGAATGAGTTTTATAAATTATAGACTTATTTATAATATATTTAGACGTTATTTGATAAATTTTAAAACTTTTTATATTTTACTCTGGGATTGGAGTGTATAATTAATGTAATTTTTATTTAATAGTTAATGACTGAATTTTATACCATAATGACCAAAATAAATAAATATACTTAATTTAAAAATACGGGATTTTTCTGAACACTTTTATCCACCACTGATTATCAATGGGGCACGAATTTCAGTCCGTGAGAAACTGTCGGTAACATATGGACAAGTGTATTCACGTGAATGTAATTCGATTACTGTACCTGCAAGTGTCAATTGAATTTTATTATTATATTATAATTAATATTATTGATTACTGTATGATATGTATGATATATGCTTTTAACCGAATCCATCAATGTGTCCTTGTTTTATTCATTAATATCTTTACTATCATAAATTATGATATACAAACGAATACAGTTACCACTTTTTCCTTCTAATTGATTCCGTGTTTTACTGTCTTACTATTTCAAATTGGTATCCACGTAATTCATAGCTTTATATATATATATAATATACAATGAGTGATAGAAATATATTAATCCATCTTCCTCAACACCATCTTCCACATCTTTCTTTCCTTTTTATGTTTGAATTCGATAACTACAAACCCAATTCAATCACCTCTTGAATCACTTGAATCACCAAGAACACTAACCATCTCTTTCTTCTTCCTCTTCTACAACAAATTCGCCACCACTACATCACCAAACCATCTTTTGTTGCTGTGTACATGTTTCTATTTGAAGCTACTGCTAAATGAGAGCTATACAACCAAAAAGCAAACGATCACTGTTGTCATCATGTTCCATCATCACTATAATCGAACCAACCTTGATTGTTTGTTACTATACTGTTTCGAAAAGACTGCAGCTACTTCTTTATGTTTGTTAACCGAACAAATCAAGCCTCACCATCATTCTTAGATGATTGTTTGCTAATACCCATCGAGAATATCATCACCCACTTCACCTTCGAAAACCCACAACCAATTACCTTCTTGTTTGAGATCATCACCATCGATGACCAATATTACACAAACCCATATCACTAACTTGCATCACCATGCTTGTGAATCATCATCGATTTCCATTACCTAAACCACCTTTGTTAAATACACGAGGGATGAACCACAACACACCAAGATAATCACTATTCAACCTCACCTTCAAATCGTCATCACTTAATCACCACCTTGAATACCATATATTCTCCACCACTGCAAACCCATAGAAGTTGCTACAATACATTTAGTTAATTTCTGTTTCTGTTTCAATCTTAACCCACAAAAAGACACCATCAACAATTCGGAACAACCACCATTGAGTACTGTTACTTCTACTCTAAATTTCTATTTTCGTTCACTAGTTCACAACCCTAATCATCACTCGCCATTACTACCTGCTGCTACTACATCTTGTTATTTTATAGTACGAAGAAGGAGAGTCGCCAAAAAGATGATACATATGATCATTCGTAATTATTGTTTATCCATACAAAGTATTAATATTTAAATTCTAGCGAGCTGTCTTTGATAATGAATGAAGGATGAGATGATAAAGTTGATAATTTTAAAAAGGGATCCAAAGTCCACTTGTTTACAACCTGTCGACTTGCAAGTGACAAGGAAGGAATCAAATAGATGTCAATTTGTAGGGTACGTATGGGAATTATTATATGTCGATTATATCTTGTGTATCTGTTTCTTTTTTTTTTTTTAAACCGCTACCCAACATAGACCACAAAAAGAATTTCACTTTGTACTTGGGCTTAGTTAATTATCGGGCTTGATTTAAGTGATGGGCCGTAAACCTTCTTGATATAATCTGGGCCGATATGTTTATGTTGATTGAGCCATGTTCAAAACACTTAGCTCGACTACTAGGCTGCTGCCATTTTCCTTTTGTTATTATTTTACGATGTCTGCTAGATGAGGACTGAAATACAATATAATGATAGTATTTAGGATCGTGGAATGATGAAGATGATGTTAAGTGATGATAATGATAACTTGAAAATGATGATGATCGTGAATGTCGATGCTAGGTGACTAACGAATATTAGGATGTGAGGTTAAGCGGAGGGAATGATCATGATTGTGATCATAACGGTAATAGCGAAAATGATGATGGTTGGATTAGATTATGATCCGAGATGATGATGATGTTCCAATTAAGATTATGAATGATGATGATATGCTAAATTGATAGTAATAATTAAAATAAAATAATGATTGATGATAATGATGTTACAAAATAAGGATGATGTAATACTTGATGATGGTAACGGGAATGATCATGATGATGTGCACCGATGATGATGATTTGATGATGATTATGAATATGAAACACGAACATGATGATAGTAATGAAACGTGAATATTGATGGAGATGTTTTGAAGATGATGATGAATGAAACCCTAATGTTACCCTTCGACTGCTACAACCAAATTACGAGTGCTATATATATTTTTTTATGGATTGATGCTTGAGGTTTAAATGAATCTGTTTATACTAGTTGGGCCGATTACTTCTGTTGTTGGGCTAGCAGATCCATTAAGCTTGATAATTCCTGTTGGGCCGAGAGATGGTTAATAAGATTTAGATTAGGAAGTAAATCTGAAAAGCGTATATAGTGCAGTGGTTGGGTGTGTTTCAGATTAAGCGAGGGGTTTTGAGTTTGAGCCCTGCCTGAGACATTTTTTTTAGGAAAAAGCTTGGAGGTAGTTACTCATTTTATTATTATTATTATTATTATTATTATTATTATTATTATTATTATTATTATTATTATTATTATTATTATTATTATTATTATTATTATTAGTTATTTATTATTATTATTATTATCATTATTAATACAACATATATTACTTACAAAAATTTATCTAACATATATATAATACATATGTTAATATTACAAACTATTTTGTTTTCAAAATAAAATATTATTATTTATTATTAATTAAATTACATATAAGATATAAATATATTTTAATATAACCTTATATAAATTTTAATATATCATATATGTTTTTACATAAAATACTCTAATAAGAATTCGATATATATAAATGTTAACTGTGTAATTAAAATATATAAAGTAGATATAATTAAAATATTTATTTAGGGTAACATATGAATCATTAATAAAACTAGTATATTAATAATATCAACTTATTTAAATGTTATTATATGTTTTAATATATATAACTGATATAGGTTCGTGAATCCGAGGCCAACCTTACACTTTTTCAATGTCGTCATATGTATTTTTACTACAAAATACAGTATGGTGAGTTTCATTACTCCCTTTTTAAATGCTTTTGTAATATATATTTTTGGGACTGAGAATACATGCGCTTTTATAAATGTTTTACTAAATAGACACAAGTAATTGAAACTACATTATATGGTTGAATGATCGAAGCCGAATATGCCCCTTTTGCTTGGTAACCTAAGAATTAGTAAACCGATCTACTAATTGACGTGAATCCTAAAGATAGCTCTATTGGACCTAACAAACCCCATCCATGGTTGCGGATACTTTAGTACTTCGATGTTGTTTTATCATGTCTGATGGATGTCCCGGAATGATAGGGGATATTCTTATATGCATCTTGTTAATGTCGGTTACCAGGTGTTCAATCCATATGAATGATTTTTGTCTCTATACATGTGACGTATATTTATGAGAAATGAAAATGAAAATCTTGTGGTCTATTAAAATGATGAAAATGATCGATTATGATAAACTAATGAACTCACCAACCTTTTGGTTAACACTTGAAAGCATGTTTATTCTCAGGTATTAAAGAAATCTTCTGCTGTGCATTTGCTCATGTTAGAGATACTACTTGGAGTCATTCATGACATATTTCAAAAAGGACGTTGCATTCGAGTCGTTGAGTACATCAAGATTATTATTAAGTCAATTATAATTGGGTATATTATGAAATGTTATGCATGTTGTCAACTTTCGATGTAATGAAAGTTTGTCTTTCAAAAACGAATGCAATGTTTGTAAAATGTATCATATAGAGGTCAAGTACCTCGCGATGTAACCAAATGTAATGTATTCATCCATATGGATTAGGACGGGTCCTTTCAGTTGATATCAGAGCGGTGGTCATAGCGAACCAGGTCTTTCATTAGTGTGTCTAACTGATAGTTGTTTAGATGCATTAGTGGGTCTGGACTTCGACCGTGTCTGCATGTCAAAAGTTTTGCTTATCATTTCTTGTCGAAAATTACCTTCTTATCATTCTTAGGGAATCACTTGCTTATCATCTTATGTCGAGACACATCTTACTGCATTTAGTGCATCGATAGTGTATAGACAAAATTCATATCTTAGCGTACCTGTTACTGTAAACTTTTCCTGACAGCTTCTGTAGATTCCTCCGTAACTTATGGGATCTTGGTATTCTATATACATATGAAAATTATGTGTTTCTAAGTCCTATAATCTATCTCATATCGAAAATTAATTCCCTGATCATACGAAATAGATCCGTCAACTAGTTCCAGTTCTTCGAAATCCGAAAGCTATTCCGACATGGAAGTTCACCTAAGCTCCGAAAGCAGTGTCACCAGAATGAATTAACCAATCATCCATCCCCAATTCATTTGATGAGTTCGTAGCCTACTTAATCATTGGAGACAAAAAGAAGGTGATCATTTTCATCAACCAAATTCAACTCTTGGCGAAGAACATGAAGCACTTACAGATGAACTAGTCCGAAATATCATTTTCACCCTCATTTCCCGAATATCTTGTCATGATTACATAATATCTCATATTCTAAACCTTATTCATTCACTCGTTCTTACCAACAATCATCCCGAGTAATCGAAGAAGTCAACGAGCTTCGCGCCTGAGTAATGATTTTTGGAGAATATGGTGCAAAATTTACCAGCTTCAGCAACAACACCGGCACCAACAGTACCACCAATAACAGCATCAGTACCTTCAACAATCCATGCCTCAACATCTCATTCTGTACCTCGAGTATAATCATCATACTACATATCGTTCTACATCATTTACCTTCGTTCTACATGACGATTATGTAATCTCTAATGTTTTAGAGATTATGTATTCTAGTTCTAATGGTAAACCAGATGAGTTTAATATCACATTGACTCATTAAATCCATGATTACATCTGAAGAAAATATATATGTATATATGCTTTCATAAAGATTGTAATCAAAAATTCTTTTGTACAAACTGTTAATGGTGAAAATATTTTAACGGGTAGGTAATACCCGATGAATATTTAGATTTCACATTAATAAGTACACTGTACATTCTTTCAAATCTAATTCAACAGTCATTTACTATCCTATTTACAACCACCGATATACGTATCCGTTCACCGTAAAATAACCATTTTCATTCAATTTCTTATTTGGATTCTGATCTATCAGAATCCAATAAGTGGCATAATGAAGAAAACATTGGACAAAATAAAATTTGTTAGAAACAAACAAATTAACTATGAGAAAAATTTTGTTAAGAATCCACGCTAACTGTTCCTAGCTAACTGTTCCTAGCTAACTGATTACATTTTATTTATCGCAATTTATTTATCGCAATTTATATTCTCGCAATTTTATTTATCGTCATTTAATTTCTTTTATTTAATTTACGCACTATAAATATCGGGACACGTATACAAGGTTTTGACATATCATATCGACGCATCTATATATATTATTTGGAATAACCATAGACACTGTAACGACCCTGGAAATTCCAACTTTTATTTATTAATAATTATTATTATTAATGCGTGTGATTAAACGAATGTATGTGATTACATTTACATGTTGCCATGATTGTCCGTACTTGACTATTAAGTGCCCGAAACGTCTTTGTGACACACGAAACTTCAAGAATAATATTTCTAGATATTATTTACATTCATGATTAATTTTATTAATCATTTTAATTAACTAAGGCTATTAGTTAGTTACTTGGGCTTTAATTGGGTTTAATTGTTAATTAATTGAACTTGGGCTTTGATTAGTTAATGGAATCATGAATTAAGACTTGTAAGCCCACCCTACCTTTAAGTGGGCTTAGTTAGCCCACTCTTTCAAAGTGTAAGTATCAATTAAATGGTAACTAGTTAGTTAACTTAGTAAAGAATCAAATTACATTATACTTACAACTAGTTCCCATAAACAACCATCTAGTAACCACCTTTAAGGACAACTTCATGCTTGAAACCATCAAACAATTGCTTCCTCCCTCTTGTGTACAGTTGGCCGTCGGCCTCTTTGGCTATTAGGGGATTCAAAATTTTTTTTTTACTACTTCATTACTTGCAAACTCATTCTCACACTTCACTTCAAACTTACCTCTGATAATTCTCTCAACTTTTTCTCTCTTTTCTTTCTTAATATTGTAAGTAACTTGAGCTTTCTTCTCTTTTTTTTTCCTTGCCCAAACCGTGGCCTTTGGCTACATGTATCATCATCATCTTTTGTTACTTGAATACTTGTTGTTATTATTACTTACTTACTTTGTTGATTGTTATTTACTTACTAGCTTTCAAGAATCTAACTCACTAGTTTGATTCTTCATTTTTATCTTGTTATAACAAGAACAACAAGAACATAATCTATCTAGTTATGTTCTACCTTACTTGTTTCAAAAGATTATAAAGTTCATGGTTGAAAGACATACTTGAAGTTCATGAAGTAAACTTTAAAGTTTACTTTCTAAAGATCAAACTTTGGTTTGAATCTTTAAAGTATGAACAACCATGAACCTTTTCTTGTTTATTTAAGTCTACTTCTTCAATTTATGCACTTTAATTTCATGTAGTTAGTTTATATGGTCAAGTACTACAAGTTAGTCTTGATCTCATATCTCTTGAACAAATTAAGTTAACTTTGAAAGTTCAAGAACACACAAATAAGTTTTCTTTAAATATAACTTTGGATCTAGACTTTTGAGTCTTGGATCTTCAAGATCAAACTAAGAACAATGTTCTACTACTTATGATCTTGATTAGTTAGTTAACTTTCAAGTTTAGAGTTCAATATTTCTATTATAGTTCATGTAAGTGTCAAACCTAAGACTTTGATGTAACTTTGATTCATCAAACTACATGCAACTCTTAAGTGAGTTGTGCTTCATGTCTTAGACTTGCACTAGGGTTATGATGGTCAAGACTTAGTTAAGATGATGTAGATACATCAATGAGTTGTACACTTGAAGCTATATGCATCAAGGATGAGAACCATGATGAACATCAAGCACCAAGGCCACCGGAACCCTTTTAAACTTACTGTTTCTGTCCAAAAGCTACTGATCTGATGTTTCTGTAACAGACCAGTAGACCTGGGCTGTTCTAACCTTGATTTTTAGATAGAACTTTTCGAGTAGATAACTTTTCATATAGGACTCGTCTTAATCTGAGTTACGCTTTAGGATTTATGGCCCTCCGATCGTCATTATGTCCTTTAACGTTGTGCAGAAATTTCTGACCTACTCGCACTTAGACCGTCGCCACGGTTAAACAAAGACGATTTTGCTTCTGTAAATTTTACCACACTTAAGGGACTAATAGACGGAGCCATGGCCACTGGTCTCACCTTAATTCAGTAAGGGTAGAGGCCGTGGTGACTGACTGAAATCAGACTTTGTTTTAAACTACTTTCATAAACGAAACCTACCTTACGCCTTTTGTTTAATGATGAATGATGATGACCCTTAAGACCTTAATTATATACTTTTAAACCTATTAAGGCGATTTACTGACTTAGTACTATTTAACTTAGGTTGAGGACTTCGGACCGTTTACTTGTACACCTTTCCCGACTACTACTTTACCGCTACATATCATTGTGAGTTATAGTATTCCCTTTTTACTTTAACTTATTTTGGGAACTGAGAATACATGCGGATTTTATGTTTTACATACTAGGCACGAGTACTTAAACTTATATATGTGTGGGTTATATAATAGCATAAACATTCTCTTTAGCTCGGTAACGTTTAATCATTGGTTTTTAAACCGTGAACGCGAATCTTAGATATGGATCCATAGGGTTTGACATCCCCACTCGGGCTAGTAGCGCTAGCGTTTAACGAGTGTTTAATACTTCGTAGACATACGCACTTGCCAAATGTACTTTCAGGGGGTATAAACGTTAAGTTGGTTACCAAGTGCCCACGGTTAACATATACTTTATCATACTGTTTTGAAACGCTCTTTGTAGCACTGAAATCTCGTGGCCTACCTTACATACTGTTATACTTAAACTATAGCTCACCAACCTTTGTGTTGACATTTTTAAGCATGTTTTTCTCAGGTGCTTGAGGTTAGCTTCCGCTGTGTACTAGTCGTGATGTAGACACCCGCTGCTTAGAGTTGTCATCGCATGAACTACTTTATTTTGCATTCAAACATTCGTACTTTTGAACTATGACTTGTAACGACCATTGTGGTCACATACACTTATTATTTGCTTCTACTTAGTGAAGCATGCTTTTGAAATGTAAAACATTTGATGTCGGTTATGACATCACCTTTTTATCGTGAATGCAACTTCTTTAATTACAGCATATAGTACTTAACCTTGTAATGATCCTGTTGTTGATGATTCGTACATGATGGTTTTATACAGGGCATCACATTTGGTATCAGAGCATTGGTTGTAGGGAATTAGGTTGCATTAGTGAGTCTAAGACCGACCCGAGTAGGATTCACTAATAGGACTAATCTACAACTTGCTAGTTTACTTGTTTCCGCTGAATTTACTGCATGCTACTGCTTACTTTTTCCGCTATATGCCGTATGCTACTACATGATTTCACTACTGCATGATGCTACTTGCTTTTGATTGCATGCTACTTTCATACGAATTACTGTTATTGCCATGCTATTTACCGTTATACATGATTTAAACTGTTGGCCTATTATTTGCTTGCTTTATGACATACTGACATGGAAAATTTATTTTTCCTTGTTCAGATGTCGGATGTTCCACCCGCTGGCATTTCGGGCAGTACAGACTCAGACCCCGTCGCCCTACCTACTGCTACACCTGCTGCTGCTACTGCCGATACACCGGCCCCGACACCCACTAGTGATCCCGATGCTTCTACTTCCGGAGCTGGTACTAGTGCACCTGCCCCAGTGTCTGCTCCCGGACCCTCGAGGTCACAGCCCCGCATTGGTGGTATTGAGATCCCCGCGGAGTTCGGGGAAGGGCCGTTTCGTAACCACATGCGCACGCCTTGCCGAAGCACTCCCGACGGATGTTTAGTCGTGATTCCGCCAGGCAGACACAGACAGATGTTGGCCGTGGTACCGTTTCGACGGCACCATCATTCCAGGGGTGAATGGAGGTCGTGCTTTTACTGATGCATTTGGCCATCGTCGTAGGGTTACTATTCGTAAACGAGTTGTGCCATACCCTGCCGACCCACAGATACGTAAGGTTCCCCGTTACGTATTGACTATTCCTGGAACCGTACCACCTAGATTTAGATACGAACCACTTACATCTAGGGACGTACCGTCTACATCCGGAGCCGGACCATCTACATCAGCACCACCGACACCACCGGCACCACCCGCCCCACCTGCACCGCCTGCCCCACCAGCTCCCTCTAACGAGGAACTGATGAGGGAGATTGAGACTCTCCGAGCTCGAGTCACTGAGCTCGAGGAGCAGTTGGCTCGAGGAGCAGTTCACCCGCCTTCATCGTAGGACCTTATATTTAGATTTCATGATGTAATCTAGATATAGTTTCATGTATTTCATATGTATTGTACGAACTTATTCAGATGTATGAAACTTATTATTATTAAGGAATGGAACTTTGCGTTATTTAATTCTTGCACGATGTTCTATTTACATTGATGTACGATGATTCTGTGGTATTTGTACCTAGATGCATTATTTAATAACATGTGATGTTTTGATTCCATGTTGGTCACTATATACTGTATTATTACTACTTGCATACTGGATTTTGACTTGAGTCAAAATTTTGTTTAGAATACCATGGCTAACGGAAGATCCACACCTACCGCCACCCAGATTGAGGACATGATCAACGAACGGGTCGCTGCAGCCCTAGCAGAAAGAAATCTCGAAGCTCCACCGCCACCACCACCGGTTATTCCACCCGTTCGAAATGGGTGTACATACAAGGAATTCCAGAGCTACAAACCGCATAACTTCAGCGGCACCGAGGGACCAGTTGGTCTCACCAGATGGTTCGAGAAACTTGAATCGGTATTCAGAGTTAGCAACTGTTCGGAGGATAATTAGACCAAGTTTGCATCTTGCACGCTATCTGACGACGCGCTAACGTGGTGGAACACGTTAGCTCAAGCGAAAGGTATCGATGAGGCGTATACTACGCCATGGGAGGAATTCAAGGCGGCTATGATTGATGAGTATTGTCCGAGAACCAAAATTCAGAAGATGGAAATTGAATTCATGCAGTTGAAGGCCGTAGGGAACGACCTTAACAGTTACAATCGTAGGTTTTTAGAGTAGCACTGATGTGTCCGACCATGGTCACCCCCGAATTCTAACGCATGGAGAAATACTTCTCGGGACTCCCTAAGTCCATCAAAGGAAATGTCACCTCATCCAAACCACCGAATGTTCCCGAAGCAATGCGCATGGCGTATACTCTCATGAATCAGATTCTTATTGATGAGCCGGAGAAGGCTAAGTTTGAAGCTGGTAGTAGCGAGAAGAGGAAATGGGATAACAACCACAACAACCACAACAACAACAACAACAACAACAACAATAACAGGGGGGAAACTACGATCAGACCCCCGCAAAGAGGCACAACAACGGTGGAAACCCTAATCCCAACAACAACACCAACACCAACCCGAACTACAAAGGAACCTTACCACAATGTAAGAGGTGTTACAAACACCATACTGGATATTGCAATGTTGTCTGTGAGAAGTGTCAACGGGCTGGGCATATCGGGAAAGACTGCAAGGTCACCACTTTGAATGGGAAGCCGAACACCAATGGGCCAAAGAAGTGCTACGAATGTGGACAGACGGGCCATTTCAGTAATGCATGCCCCAACAAGCGAAAAGATGGCGGGCCACCCCGTGGTAGAGCTTTTAATGTTAATGCAAGGGATGCACGCTATAACCCCGACTAGGTGACAGGTATATTCACAATCAACAATATTTTAGCTTCTGTCTTGTTTGATACTGGTGCGGATAGAAGTTATGTATGTAGACATTTTTGCGATAAGATTAATTGGTCATTAGTCCCGTTAAAAGAAAGTATGCTTGTCGAGGTCGCAAATGGAAAACTTGAAAAGGTTGACCATATTAGTCGTGGAGCTATTATCAACATAGCTGGTGCAGATTTTGAAATTGACTTGATACCTATCAAACTGGGAAGTTTCAACGTGATCGTCGGCATGGATTGGTTGAGCAAGATAAGGGCCGATATTATCTGTGGAGAGAAATCACTTCGCATACCACAAGGATACGGTGAACAGCTGATCATCTACGAAGAGAGATGTACCTCGAAGTTGAACCTCATTAGTTGCGTGAAAGCGCAAAAGATTATGAAGAAGGGACGTTTTGCTGTCCTATCAACTACAAGGATCGAGCGTTTACTCAAAGATCGATTTGCGATCCGGTTATCACCAGTTGAGGGTGAAGTAAAGTGACGTGATGAAGACTGCATTCAGGACCCGTTATGGTCATTATGAATTTCTCGTGATGCCATTCGGTTTGACAAATGCACCTGCAGTGTTTATGGACCTCATGAATCGTGTCTGCAAGTCGTACTTGGATAAGTTTGTTATCGTCTTCATAGATGATATCCTCATCTACTCTAAAAGCGAAGAAGATGATAATGCTAAAAACGAACATATATTTCATAGCATTATTCCTCAAGAAAGACAAGCTTTTAGTTGCAATTGTTCTATTTACAAGAGATATTCGTTTAAATAATAAAAGGTGAAGACAAAAGACAGATTCGACGAATTGAAGACGCAAACGACCAAAAAGCTCAAAAGAACAAAAGACAATCAAAGAGGTTCCAATTATTGATAAGAAACGTCTCGAAATCACAAGAGTACAAGATTCAAAACGCAAAGTACAAAATATAAAATTGTACGCAAGGACGTTCGAAAATCCGGAACCGGGACCAGAGTCAACTCTCAACGCTCGACGCAACGGACTAAAAATTACAAGTTAACTATGTATATAAATATAATATAATATATAATTAATTATATTAATTATATATATATTATATTTATAAATAAACCGTCGGCAGAGAAAGACTCCAAAGTGTGAGCTGGAATCTCAAACTCCGCGACTCGCGGAGTTTGAAGGCAAAATATGCCGCGAGTCGCGGAGCCCCAAAAAATCGAAAATCCCTATAAAGCCAACCGAATTCTGATCGCAAAATATAATCTTTTTCTCTCTTCTCTCATATGTAAACGATATATATATATATATATATAATTTATATTTTAATTTTAATTTTAATTATAATTCTAATAATAAGGGTATGTTAGCGAATATTGTAAGGGTGTAAGTCGAAATTCTGCCCGTGTAACGCTACGCTATTTTTAATCATTGTAAGTTATGTTCAACCTTTTTACATTAATGTCTCGTAGCTAAGTTATTATTATGCTTATTTAAAACGAAGTAATCATGATGTTGGGCTAATTACTAAAATTGGGTAATTGGGCTTTGTACCATAATTGGGGTTTGGACAAAAGAACGATACTTGTGGAAATTAGACTATGGGCTATTAATGGGCTTTATATTTGTTTAACTAAATGAAAGTTTGTTAATGTTAATATAAAGATTTACAATTGGGCGTCCCTATAAATTACCATATACACTCGATCGGACACGATGGGCGGGGTATTTATATGTACGAATAATCGTTCATTTAACCGGACACGGGAATGGATTAATAGCCACTAGAATAATTAAAACAGGGGTGAAATTACATTCAAGGGTAATTGGTGTAATTGTTAACAAAGTAGTAAAACCTTGGTTTACACGCAGTCGATAACCTGGTGTATTCATTAAACAAAGTATTAAAACCTTGTTACAATTCGAATCCCCAATTAGTTGGAATATTTAACTTCGGGTATAATAATAATTTGACGAGGACACTCGCACTTTATATTTATGACTGATGGACTGTTATGGACAAAAACCAGACGGACATATTAAATAATCCAGGACAAAGGACAATTAACCCATGGGCATAAAACTAAAATCAACACGTCAAACATCATGATTACGGAAGTTTAAATAAGCATAATTCTTTTATTTCATATTTAATTTCCTTTATTTTATATTTAATTGCACTTCTAATTATCGCATTTTTATTTATTATTATTTAATCGCACTTTTAATTATCGTACTTTTTAATTATCGCAATTTTATTTTATCGCACTTTTATTATTCGCAATTTCATTATCGTTATTTATTTTACGCTTTGAATTAAGTCTTTTATTTATTTAAAATTTTACATTAGGTTTTAACTGCGACTAAAGTTTTAAAATCGACAAACCGGTCATTAAACGGTAAAAACCCCCTTTATAATAATAATATTACTTATATATATATTTGTATTTTTATAAAAGTAAACTAATATAGCGTTGAGCTTTGTTTAAAGATTTCCCTGTGGAACGAACCGGACTTACTAAAAACTACACTACTGTACGATTAGGTACACTGCCTATAAGTGTTGTAGCAAGGTTTAAGTATATCCATTCTATAAATAAATAAATATCTTGTATAAAATTGTATCGTATTTAATAGTTTTTCCTAGTAAAATATAAACTATTTCGTATACACCTCGCATGACATCAGAAGAACATGAGCAACACCTCCGACTAGTACTTGAACATTTGAGACAAGAGCAACTTTATGCCAAATTCTCTAAGTGCGAATTTTGGTTGAAGGAAGTACAGTTTCTGGGTCATGTTGTGAGCGACCAGGGTATCAAAGTTGATCCCGCCAAGATTGAAGCCATCAGCAAGTGGGAGACCCCCACTACTCCAACGCATATTCGCCAATTCCTAGGTCTCACCGGTTATTAACAAAGATTTATCGAAGGTTTCTCTCTGATTGCACGTCCTTTGACCGCGCTGACTCACAAGGGCAAGAAGTTCATTTGGGAACCCGCACACGAATCAGCATTCCAAACTTTGTAGAAGAAGTTAACCTCCGCACCTATCCTATCACTTCCTGAAGGCAGTGACGACTTTGTTGTTTATTGTGATGCATTGAAGAGTGGTTTTGGTTGTGTACTGATGCAACGATCAAAAGTTATTGCCTATGCCTCCCGACAATTGAAGATTCACGAGCGGGACTACACTACACATGATCTTGAACTTGGAGCCGTTGTCTTTGCGCTTAAATTGTGAAGACATTATTTGTATGGAACTAAGAGCACTATTTTCACCGATCACAAGAGTCTCCAACACATCTTTGATCAGAAGCAACTGAATATGAGACAGCGTCGATGGATCAAGACGCTCAACGACTACGACTGTGAACTTCGCTATCACCCTGGCAAGGCCAATGTTGTAGCTGACGCTTTAAGCCGAAAGGAGAGGACGGCACCTCTTCGTGTTAGGGCTCTGAACATCACCATCCATTCGAACCTCAACAGCCAGATCAGAGTAGCCCAAGATGAGGCTCTCAAAGAGGATAACATATCTCACGAACATTTGAACATACTTGTCTCTCGATTCGAGGTTAAGGAGTCTGGACTCTGATGTTATGCCGGAAGAATTTGGGTACCTCTTTATGGAGATCTACGGAACCTTATACTTGATGAAGCACACAAATCGAGATATTCGATTCACCCCGGTGCGGGCAAGATGTACCACGACCTTAAAGAACAGTATTGGTGGCCGAATCTTAAGAAGGACGTTGCGACTTATGTTGGTAAGTGTTTGACCTGCTCAAAGGTTAAAGCCGTGCATCAGAGACCTTCTGGTTTACTTCAACAGTCGGAGATCCCACAATGGAGGGTAATTAAAAGCTGTCATCTGAATTTTAAATAAATAAAAAAAATTAAAAACAGAAAATAAAAAAATAAATAAAGAAAAAACGCGTCGAATTTAAAGCTGTCATCTGAATTTTTGAACCCCGCGACTCGCGGGGTTTTCTGCATTAATTACCGCGACTCGCGGAGGGTACCTGACACACGAACAGAAACCCTAATCCTGCATTTATTACGGTAATTATTAATTAATTATTATTAAACCCTAATTATTATTATTATTATAATTAATTTTATTTTAACTTTTACTTTTTATTTAATTTATGTATTTAGTATTAATTAGTTTTATTAAATTGTAAAATTAGTAGTTTTATTAAATAAAAAAATATAAAAATAATATTTTTACAAAAATTGTACTTTTTACAACTTTTTATATATTTTTATATTTTGTCCCTTTTTAATAGTTGTAGCATAACTTTTGTATTTTTAGCTCATATTTAATTTTAAACTTAGTTTTTGCTATAGTTATTTTTACTCCTAGATTTTTAGACTTTGCCGTAGAATTCCTTAAGTGCTTTTTCTTTAGACTAAGATTTAGGTGCTTTAGAATTTTGCGACGCCTTTTTAAGTTTTAGTTTCTTTTTAAGTTATTTCCATTTGGGATTTAGTTTTTCCTGTAAGCTTTAATATTTTTAGACACTTTTTACTATGTATCAATTATCATTCCAATTAGTAATTTCAATTTGCGATTATAATTTTAAGTTAGTTGTAGTAATAAGGTTAGGTTAGTTAAGTATTTTTAAGTTTTGATAAGTTTCTTTTATTTTTTTTCGTCACTTTTTTTTCAACCATTTTTTTCTTTTTCTACCTTTTGCGACGAACTCTTTTTCTCTCTTATTTCTCGCCATTCTAGTTTTTAGGACTTAGAATTTTTTCTACTTCTTATCTAAATTTCTTAAAATTACGAAAATTTATTTTAAGTGGTTAAATTAATAGACATCAAAATTTTCTGGTTCGTAGTAATAGTTGGATTTGTACGTGGACCGGGTTATTGGAGCCAAACAGTCCTCAATTATATTGAGACCAAACGAATCCTGCCCCTCTGCTGCATCTTTTGGCTATTCGAAACGTGGGCAAAATCAGAAAAGTCTATTGATTGGATAACTTATTATAATTTTTCTTTCCTTTTTAAAACTAATAGGATATTCAGTGAATGCACCGAGCAAGACGTTCATCACCTTTTGTACGTTCACCACCTGTAACTAGATCAAGACATTTAGCAAATATAACCGCCGTTGATTTTTCTTTACAATCGTCATCCAGTCGACCAAGTACTTCAGTTCAAATTTCCGATAATCCATTTTTTGAACCCAACATCACAATTGAGAATCCGGAAAATATTCAGGAACGGTTCGTAGATCCTGAACCACTAAAGCTTCCTCCAGAACCACTAATCATTCAAACAGAGATTGTTGAGGAACGAACCATTAAATCAGAATCATCTAGTGATACCGATTCAACAAATTCAATTATGGAGAATCTGGAACCTTTAAGTATGGAAGACCGAATGAGAGCTAAACGCACTGGCCAAGGTCACGCAATTACTCATCCAGACATTAATGTGCCAGATTATGAAATCAAAGGACAAATTCTACACATGGTGACTAATCAATGCCAATTTAGTGGTGCGCCGAAGGAAGATCCAAATGAACATCGACGTACCTTTAATAGGATCTGCACACTATTTAAAATCCGAGAAGTGGAGGATGAACAGATATATCTCATATTATTTCCCTGGACTTTAAAGGGAGAAGCCAAAGATTGGTTGGAATCGTTACCTGAAGGGGCGATCGATACATGGGACGTTTTAGTTGACAAATTTCTTAAACAATTCTTTCCTGCATCTAAAGCCGTAAGACTTCAAGCAGAAATTGTTACGTTCACACAGAAACCAAATGAAACTCTATATGAGGCGTGGACTAGATATGGAAAGTTGTTAAGAGGATGTCCGCAACATGGTTTAGACACCTGTCAAATAGTACAAATATTCTACCAAGGATGCGACATCACTACAAGAAAAGACATAGATATAGCAGCTGGTGGTTCTATTATGAAGAAAACCGAAACTGATGCTTACAAAATTATTGATAACACTGCTTCCCACTCACATGAGTGGCACCAAGAAAAAGATATCGTTAGATCATCTAAAGCAGCTAGAGCCGATTCTAGCCATGACTTAGATTCCATTTCCGCAAAGATAGATGCTGTGGAGAGACGAATGGAAAAGATGACTAAGGATATTCATTCAATACGAATTAGTTGTGAGCAGTGTGGAGGACCACATTTGACAAAAGATTGTCTCAGTATTGAATTAACAATGGAACAAAGAGAGAATATTTCATACATAAACCAAAGGCCTGGAAATAATTATCAGAATAATTATCAACCGCCAAGACCGATTTATAATCAAAACCAAAATTATAACCGAAATATTCCATACAACTACCAACAAGGTCCAAGCAATCAACAAGTATCCAATAATACTTATAATCAGCAAAGACCTAATTTTCAAAACAAACCACCACAACAAACCGATGATAAAAAGCCGAATTTAGAAGATATGATGACAAAGCTAGTTGAAACTCAAACACAGTTTTTCACATCTCAGAAACAAACCAATGAACAAAATGCTCAAGCATTTAGAAATCAACAAGCTTCTATTCAAAATCTGGAACAAGAAGTGAGTAACCTAGCAAGGTTAATAGGTGAAAGAAAACCGGGAAGTCTACCTAGTGATACAAATGCTAACCCCCGGAATGAAACAGCTAAAGCCATTACCACAAGAAGTGGTACAACACTTAAACCACCTGAAATACCTGTAACTTCTGATGAAACTATTCCTACTCCACAAGAACCACAACCTGATCAAGATAAGGAAAAAGAACCGGTAGTTGAAAAAGTTAATGAAGATAACACAGTTAAGGATAAACCTTATGTTAAACCATACCAACCACCACTTCCTTACCCGAGTAAAATGAAGAAAGAAAAACTTGAAGCCGAGCAATCCAAATTCTTGGATATGTTTAAACAGATAAATGTAAATCTTCCTTTCATTGATGTGATTTCAGGAATGCCTAGATATGCTAAATTCTTGAAAGATCTAATCTCAAATAGAAAGAAAATGGAAGAACTCTCGGCTGTTACTATGAATGCTAATTGTTCAGCAGTGCTGTTGAATAAGATACCAGAAAAACTATCTGATCCAGGAAGTTTCACAATTCCATGTTTTCTGGGTAGTCTTAGTTCAATAGAAGCATTGGCAGACTTAGGTGCTAGTATAAATCTAATGCCGTATTCACTATACGCTAAACTAGACCTTGGAGAATTGAAACCAACAAGAATAAGCATACAACTAGCCGATAGATCAATAAAATATCCTAGAGGGATAATGGAGAACATGCTAGTTAAAGTTGGTACTTTAGTATTTCCAGTAGATTTTGTTGTTTTGGACATGGAAGAAGATTCTCAAGTTCCTCTCATATTAGGAAGACCATTCTTAAACACGGCTAAAGCAATGATAGACGTGTTCGGTAAGAAACTGACCCTAAGTATAGAGGATGAGAGTGTTACCTTTTCAGTTGATAGAGCAATGCAACAACCACAATCTGCAGATGATACATGTTATTATATTCAAACTATAGATGCACATGCAGAATTATTAGAAGAATTTCCAGAATTACAAGGAACAGGAGAATGTTCTTTAGGAGAAGGTAATGAACCAATTGATGAAGCTGAAATGTTAGCTACACTTATAGCTAATGGATATGAACCAACAACAGAAGAAATTCAAATGCTATAAGAAGAAGACAGATATCGATATAAATCATCGATAGAAGAACCTCCGAAATTAGAGTTAAAGCCACTTCCAAACCATTCGGAATACGCTTATTTACATGGTGAATCTGAATTACCTGTAATAATATCGTCTTCTCTTACTGAAAATGAGAAATCACAACTCATTTCTGTGTTGAAAGCTCATAAACCAGCCATTGCATGGAAGATTCATGATATTAAAGGAATAAGTCCTTCGTATTGCACACATAAAATTCTTATGGAAGAAGGTCATAAAACGTATGTGCAACGCCAACGAAGACTAAATCCTAATATGCAAGATGTAGTTAAGAAAGAGATTATTAAACTGCTAGATGCAGGTTTGATATATCCAATTTCTGATAGTCCATGGGTAAGCCCAGTTCAATGCGTGCCTAAGAAGGGTGGCATGACTGTCATTACAAATGAGAAAAATGAGCTTATTCCTACTAGGACTGTAACAGGATGGCGTGTATGTATTGATTATAGAAAATTAAATGACGCCACCAGAAAAGATCACTTTCCCTTACCTTTCATAGATCAAATGTTGGAAAGATTAGCCGGAAATAGTTACTATTGTTTTCTAGATGGATTTTCCGGATATTTTCAAATTCCAATAGCACCCGAGGACCAAGAGAAAACCACATTCACGTGCCCTTATGGTACTTTTGCTTACAAACGCATGCCATTTGGACTTTGCAACGCCCCTGCAACCTTTCAAAGGTGTATGATGGCAATTTTTCACGACATGATAGAAGAATGCATGGAAGTATTCATGGATGACTTTTCAGTCTTCGGTGATACATTTAAATCATGTCTAGTTAATCTGGAACGAATGCTAATTAGATGCGAACAATCAAATCTAGTACTTAATTGGGAAAAATGCCATTTCATGGTTAAAGAAGGCATCGTTCTTGGACATAAAATTTCAAAAGAAGGAATTGAAGTGGATAGAGCTAAAGTAGATGTAATTGCTAAACTTCCACATCCCACAAATATTAGAGGAGTTAGGAGTTTTCTAGGGCATGTCGGTTTTTACCGACGTTTCATAAAAGATTTTTCTAAAATTGTCACTCCTATGAATAAACTCCTAGAAAAGGATGCTCCATTCATCTTTTCAGATGAGTGTATCAAATCTTTTAATATTCTTAAAGAGAAACTCACTAATGCGCCGATCATGATAACACCAAATTGGAATCTACCATTTGAACTAATGTGCGATGCAAGTGATTTTGCAATGGGAGCCGTTTTAGGACAAAGGATTGAAAAATGATTTCAACCTATATATTATGCTAGTAAGACGTTACAAGGAGCACAAACGAACTATACAACTACTGAAAAAGAACTCCTTGCTATTGTCTTTGCTTTTGACAAATTTCAATCATATCTCGTTCTAGCAAAAACGGTGGTCTATACCGACCATTCTGCTCTTAGATACCTATTTTCAAAACAAGATGCTAAACCAAGATTAATCCGTTGGATCTTACTCTTACAAGAGTTTGATATTGAAATCCGAGATAAAAGAGGAGCAGAAAATCTCGCCGCTGATCATCTTTCTCGTCTTGAAAATCCCGAATTAGAAGTTCTAAATGAATCGGCCATACAAGACAACTTTCCTGATGAATATCTATTGAAGATAGATTATAAAGAAATCCCATGGTTTGCAGACTATGCAAACTACTTAGTTTGTGGATTCCTTGAAAAAGGATTATCGTACCAAAGACGAAAGAAATTCTTCAGTGATATAAAACACTATTTTTGGGAAGATCCACATCTGTTTAAAAGTTGTCCCGATGGAATAATACGCCGATGTGTATTTGGAGATGAAGCTAGTAAAATTTTAAACCATTGTCACACAGGACCAACAGGAGGGCATTATGGGCCTCAACTAACAGCAAGAAAAGTTTATGAAGCTGGATTCTATTGGCCTACAATTTACAAAGACGCACACCTTCTTTGCCAATCCTGTGATGCATGTCAAAGGGCCGAAAAAATAAGTCAACGTGATGAAATGCCACAAAATGTCATCCAAGTATGTGAAGTATTTGACATTTGGGGTATTGACTTTATGGGTCCATTTCCAAAATCTAATAATAATCTATATATACTCGTAGCCATTGATTATGTATCTAAATGGGCAGAAGCACAAGCTCTCCCAACTAACAATGCACGAGTTGTAGTCAACTTTTTAAAACGTCTTTTTGCAAGGTTTGGAACACCGAAAGCTTTAATAAGTGATCGGGGTACTCATTTCTGTAATAATCAACTTGAGAAAGTTCTTAAAAGATATGGAGTAACTCATAAAATCTCCACCGTATATCATCCACAAACAAGTGGACAAGTTGAAAATACCAACCGAGCTTTAAAACGTATTCTAGAGAAAACCGTAGGATCAAATCCGAAGGAATGGTCCATTAAATTGGAGGATGCACTCTGGGCTTTTAGAACAGCCTACAAAACTCCAATTGGAACCACACCTTTTAGACTTGTTTATGGAAAAGCATGTCATCTTCCAGTAGAAATTGAACACAAAGCATTTTGGGCTTTGAAGACATGTAATCTTGATTTACATGAAGCCGAACGTCTACGATTAAGTCAACTAAACGAATTAGAAGAATTAAGACATGAAGCATACGAAAATTCGTTAATCTATAAAGAAAGAACGAAGAAATGGCATGATAAAAGAATCAGAAGTTCAAAAGAATTTAAAGAAGGAGACAGAGTTCTTCTTTTCAATTCACGATTCAAGCTATTTCCTGGAAAATTGAAATCAAGATGGTCTAGACCATTCATAGTCAAAAGAGTTTTCCCATACGGAACGATAGAATTAATAAATTCAAATGGGATTGAATTTAAAGTTAATGGTCACAGAGTTAAACATTACATACATGGTCCGATGGAAGTCGACAACGAAGTTAATCACAATTTCGACACCACAGCTAACTAAGTGTGGGGAGAATCAAGTCTTTAAAGGATAATATATATTTCTGTTAGAGTTAGATTGTCTGTTTTCGTGTAGTTCTCGAAAATGGAACCCGAATGGTCTTTCCCTAGCAGACCCTAAAGAACTAGTCTTCTCCCCCCATTCTGAATTTTTATTTTTTTTAGGTTTTTACAAAATGAAGACTGCCTGTGAACTAAACCATGGTCTAATGCTACACGCTTTGATCACTAAACGTAATAATGACATACTACCGAGTGAAATAGTATCAGTAATCAGAGAAAGAATGGACGGAGTTAGAAAAGAATCCAGATGCGAAGATAATAAGTTACAATTTGGTAAAGGAAAATCAAAATCCGTAGCGAAAAGAAGAGCACGACACTTAGAAAGATGTCACAAATGCGAGAAATGGTCACATGGAGGTAAATGTTCAAATAATCAAACCTATTCAAATACCGAATTTGTTACTTTATGCAGAGATGGACCGTTCATATGTTTAGAAGAAAAGACACTGAATGCTCGAGGTTACGCCTATGTAGCCATGGAAAACCAATTAAACCGACTATCTTATGAATGGGATAGATCATATAACTAAGAAATCTATTTCACAGGTATGTCTGTACAGTTTTTATTTTTATTTTTATTTTTAACCTTTTGATAATAAACGCTAATTTGTTCGCTAAAAAGTATTAAATTGGTATTAAATAAAATTAGGTTTGGCGACCGAAATTATTGATATCATTCAAAAATTTATTACATCACTGCGAAATTTAACGTTTATTCTTAAGGTATAAATATCTTTAAACAATCAACCCAAAATATTTCAAAAATT
Source organism: Rutidosis leptorrhynchoides (assembly GCF_046630445.1). Classification (NCBI taxonomy): domain Eukaryota; kingdom Viridiplantae; phylum Streptophyta; class Magnoliopsida; order Asterales; family Asteraceae; genus Rutidosis; species Rutidosis leptorrhynchoides. Next base: position 139,306,242 of record NC_092339.1, read on the forward strand.
CGTCATGAGTTAAATTAGGTCTTGGAACCGAAATTACTTTACCGAAAAGAGGGGCGCATATTTTTGATAATATTTGATTGATTAAAGTGGGATAAAAAGACAAAAAGATTTTTAAATTTATTTTTACCATGTTTTTAAAATTAATATTTAAATCTTAAATTAATGTTGAAAACTTTGTAAAAACAATATATTTAAAATTGTAAATATTTGAAAAATTAATATAAGTTTGGTGTGAATTTATAATATGAATTTTTAAATTAAGATTGGTGTGAATTTTTAACTTTTAAAATATGAATTTTTAAATTTTTTGCATTTCAAATTTTAAGTTTGGTGTGAATTTTTAATATTAATTTTGAATTTTATATTTAAGTTGTGTGAATTTAAAAACAAAAATTTACTTTATCTCATTAAGTTAAGAATATGATTTTTAAAATTCGTCGTAAGTTGAAGACTAGGTCTTTGAACCGAAATTGCTTTACCCAAGGAAGGGACGAGAACTTTTATTATCATTATTTTTAATCTTATTGAATTAAAGTATGCCAAAAACATTGAAAAAACCCAAAAATCTTAGCTTTTAAAACAATCGCTACAAAAAGACAAATTTTAAAATTTTGTCGAAGGACGGACTAGGACATCGATCCGAAACGACCTCGTCCTAAATAACAAGGGAAACAAAATTTTAAAATTAAGTACTTAATTGTTTCAAAAGTTAATGATTAAAAAAAAAAAAAAAAAACAAACTCTGCGAGTCGCGGAGTTTGAAGGGTATTTCACCGCGACTCGCGGAGGGGCCGGATTACAGAAAAAAAATAAAGAGCTGCAACAGCTCAGTTTCATACTCCTCAACTCAAACAACCTGCGAAAATAGCTGCGAAAAACCCGAGAAAAAACCCCAAAAATCACAATTTTTAACCGTTAATCACCAAATCTTTTGCTAAAATCATGTTGAGAAGGATGCTATCTAAGAATTACTCAAGAAAAACGGTAAATTTCTACACCTAAACACCATTTAATTCAAAATTTGATGTTCTTGAGCAATTTTTTTTCCAATTTGATTTTGATGCTTTTTAGTGTAATTAGGCTTAAATTGTTTATGTATTATGCTTGTATAACCTAGATTGATGATGTTTAACATGATTAGAAGCCTTAAACTTCAAATTTTGAGTAATCTAGGGTTTGTGTTCTTGAGCAATTTGGGGCTTTTTGATATAAACAGGTTATGGCCGATTTTTGTCATGAATTGTTGCTAAATTAAGTAGTGTAACATGTCTAGGTAGTTAAATGATCCAAACTTTGAGCCTAAACATGATTTTGAGAATTAAAGTAGACTTTTTCAAGTCTAAAATTCATGAACTTGATTTTTGAAAGATAATGTCATTTGAGACTTGTTTAATTGCTAGTAATGATTATTTTGACATGTTATTTGAGTTGAATGCTTATGAACTTAGCGAACATTTTCGTATATGCTTATTTGAAAAAGTGTAGATTTGATAAAAATGTGAAAATGAGCTTAAGTTTGATATAAATTGATAATGTCATTGTAATTATTTTGATTGATGATTTTGCTGACACTAATGCATATTTGGATGCACAAAAATTGTGTTTGATGTGTTTTGCAGAATGAAAGGGGTGAATCTTCATCCCAAGCCCGCAATGCTCCTGCTGAGAATTTGGAACAACAGGAGGTGGATAACTACTACAAGCAGGATATACCTCATCCAGTCATGACCTTTTCCGATATGCACTTGGAAGAGTTGCACCCGAACCTGAGATTTGACAGACTTTGGATAGATTATCCAAAATATCAAAGGGGTTTGCATACTCTTCATTCTAAGGTTGTTGAGGTACCGAGGGTCATAGAATGGGGACCCTTAGAAGCTGTAGAATTGGCCGGGCCAATTAGGGAATTACTTGTACAGAGGTATGGTAATTCTTCTTTTAATGACTGGGTACGTTTATTCACCATACGTAGACCTGTATATAAAGTATGGTGTGAAGAATTTTTATGTAGTATAGAGGTGAATGATCGGATAGCTAGTTTAACCGATCGTTCTTTTATTAGATTTTTGTTAGGCGGTTCGATGCGCCACATGTCTTTACTGGACATGGCTCAGGCTTTACGTATATATACGCCTGAGGAGTTAGCGTCTGCCGATTGTAGAGGATTGATACTAAACGGTAGAAAGATAGATGAAAATTTTGATACACACGGTGTGTGGAGTCAAATGACAAGCCATCACCGTTTCAAAGGGGGAAATTACTCTTATTTGGATATAGATAGAGCCGAATTAAGAGTAATTCATAGGTTTTTAGCTAATTCAATTACACAAAGGGGTAAAAACAAGGAAAAAGTAAATGAACAGGATTTGTTTTACCATATGTGTATTCGAGACCCACAAAGCGCTGTAAGTATACCATATTGTGTGGGTTATTATTTATCAGCTATGGTTCGGGGGATGCGACCACATAGCATAATAGGAGGTGGTATTTTTATTACTTTGATTGGTGAATATCTCGGTGTGGATATAAGTCGGGGGGGATTATTACTAGAAGAGCCGGAACCCCGCGATACTATAGGTTTAAATGTATACCATGGTGCGAAAGTTTTGAAGAGGGGAAATAACGCCGCAGTACGATACCATGGTAGACATCCACAGGTGGAGAGAAACCAGCAGCAAGGTAATGTAGGAGGGGGGAATGAGATGCAAGAAATGCATAGGTTTATAGCTTCTCAGGAATACGAAAATGCTAGACAGAGAGCATTTGAAGATTGGCAAGTTCATCAGAACCAAATCATAGCTCATTGCCAACATATAGGTAGAAACTATATTCCTACACCGAAACCCATCTTCCCTCCTTGGTCTATAGAGATGCAGCCACCGTATCCTACGTATGACCCTGTCGAAGCATTCTATAGCACCTATGGTTATGCCTGGAACCCCTATTGGTACCAATATCATCCTTAGTTTACTTATTATTTTTTTTATTTTGTAATTTGTAATTATTGATATGTTTAATACTTTTGTTAATATTGTAATCATTTTTATAATTATCTAACTTTTATTCTTAGATTTTAATAATTTTTGAATGTGGGGTAATATACCAAACTTCAAAAATATGTATATATGTTTGTAGTTTATCTTATGTACACAACAGGGTAAAACAACGCATTTTCAAAGACTGGCATTAAGTTCAGCAAAAGCAACTAATTTTGACGACAAGATGCAAAATATATGTGAAATAACAACAAGACGGAATGAACAAATGATGTGCACCATTTATCATTCAGCAAACAAACGCCAATATATTTGGAAACTTTGGTAAAATTTAATCATTTTCACACAAATCACCCTCAATAATTTAAATTGTTACTAATTTCTTGCAAATGAGGGCATTGCAAGATCTTAAGTGTGGGAAGGGGTTAAATTCTTTAGGGTTTTAAAAATTTTTACTTTATACACTTGGTTACCATTAAAAATACTAGTAAAGCAGTAGTTGTATTAGAATCTAGTGCTCTCTGATAAAAAAGAACAGCCCTAGTCTTATATACTGACTACCCAATTCTAGTAAAATTTTTCAAAATTTTCAATTAAATGAATTCAAAATCATGTTTATACATATTTATGAGCGATAAAACTAGGTTTTAACACCGAAATTATTGTTACCTCGGAAAGGACATAAATTGAGAAACAAACTAAAATGTTAAAATTCATTTAAAATGGAATAGAGGACGATAAAAAGGAAAATAAAAGCCAAGTGTGGGAAAATTTACCAAGTTATCTTAAACATATGTCACATATATCTGTAACAAATAACTGAAAAATACTTTTGTTTTGGACTAAATTAAACTGTTTTACCCGATGAAAGAAAAGAAGAGATGGATCTACACGATGAATCAATTCCATCATTAAAAGGAAGTAAAGTCTTCCGAAAAAGAAACGCGCTTCTTGATTTAGGTCAAGAAGTTGTCGTCCAGACCAGCTGTAGGTTGACGAAAAATCTAGAAAAGTCATCACTAAAATCGGTTGGAAATCCACGGACCTCAGCATTAAACAGGGTCGCCAAGTGGTCAGATTTATCCTAACCATGAGAAGGATTTATCTCGTACAATGGGGGGGCACCATGCAAATTAGCTGGACAAGACTAATGAATCAGATCCCCAGAAAGGATAATCTCCTTAAAGATTAAAAATCAGCTTTTAAGACTGATATTACTCAATCCTAGAGATTGACCTTAAAGATTGAGAATTCAAACTCATGGAATTCAATGATATCTAAACTCGAGCTTGAACGAGAAAATATTTTGATCAAAATTACAAACCGATTTGTTTTCTGAAAACCCTATTTTCAATGCGTTCATTACCATTGAACGTAAAATCCTAGGAATTCACCTGGAATTCATTAGGTCACCTGAACTAAATCGGGTGTCAACCGTAAGAACGGTGGTTGCATAGCATGGTCGAAGACAGGACCTTGTGCCAGACCGAAAAATTATAAGGGTGAGCTTTACTATTGCTCCTACAAGGATAGTAATTGCGTCCGACACATTATAGACCATAATTAAAAGCATGTCAGGGGACATTGCCTTAACAGTTGCTTGTTCAACGCTTTCCTTTACAACCGGACGGTAGTTTACCGAAAGGTAATATACGGGACAAGTAAACTGGACGTGTTGCTTTCCAAATACAAGGTTAGCAAGTGGGTGACACAAAACCGCAAGTTTTGAGCTAAAATTTTCAAATCTGAAACCCACCAAACCCACAAAAATATTTTGCAAACACCGGTAAAGGGTTATTCCGGAAAACTTATCTAGGGTAAAAACTAGATTTCAAAAGATCAAATGTTTTCATAAAGATCCAATTTCCTTAATGGATCTAAATTTTTATAGTCATGTGGGACTGTAAACCATATCGTTACTACCATTGTTTATATCACCATATAGAAATCACTGATGTACAAAGTGTGAAAAATAAAGAAGTGATTCTAGTATTTCAAGACGATATTGCTTGAGGACAAGCAACGCTCAAGTGTGGGAATATTTGATAATGCTAAAAACGAACATATATTTCATAGCATTATTCCTCAAGAAAGACAAGCTTTTAGTTGCAATTGTTCTATTTACAAGAGATATTCGTTTAAATAATAAAAGGTGAAGACAAAAGACAGATTCGACGAATTGAAGACGCAAACGACCAAAAAGCTCAAAAGAACAAAAGACAATCAAAGAGGTTCCAATTATTGATAAGAAACGTCTCGAAATCACAAGAGTACAAGATTCAAAACGCAAAGTACAAAATATAAAATTGTACGCAAGGACGTTCGAAAATCCGGAACCGGGACCAGAGTCAACTCTCAACGCTCGACGCAACGGACTAAAAATTACAAGTTAACTATGTATATAAATATAATATAATATATAATTAATTATATTAATTATATATATATTATATTTATAAATAAACCGTCGGCAGAGAAAGACTCCAAAGTGTGAGCTGGAATCTCAAACTCCGCGACTCGCGGAGTTTGAAGGCAAAATATGCCGCGAGTCGCGTAGCCCCAAAAAATCGAAAATCCCTATAAAGCCAACCGAATTCTGATCGCAAAATATAATCTTTTTCTCTCTTCTCTCATATGTAAACGATATATATATATATATATATATATATATATATAATTTATATTTTAATTTTAATTTTAATTATAATTCTAATAATAAGGGTATGTTAGCGAATATTGTAAGGGTGTAAGTCGAAATTCTGCCCGTGTAACGCTACGCTATTTTTAATCATTGTAAGTTATGTTCAACCTTTTTACATTAATGTCTCGTAGCTAAGTTATTATTATGCTTATTTAAAACGAAGTAATCATGATGTTGGGCTAATTACTAAAATTGGGTAATTGGGCTTTGTACCATAATTGGGGTTTGGACAAAAGAACGATACTTGTGGAAATTAGACTATGGGCTATTAATGGGCTTTATATTTGTTTAACTAAATGAAAGTTTGTTAATGTTAATATAAAGATTTACAATTGGGCGTCCCTATAAATTACCATATACACTCGATCGGACACGATGGGCGGGGTATTTATATGTACGAATAATCGTTCATTTAACCGGACACGGGAATGGATTAATAGCCACTAGAATAATTAAAACAGGGGTGAAATTACATTCAAGGGTAATTGGTGTAATTGTTAACAAAGTAGTAAAACCTTGGTTTACACGCAGTCGATAACCTGGAGTATTCATTAAACAAAGTATTAAAACCTTGTTACAATTCGAATCCCCAATTAGTTGGAATATTTAACTTCGGGTATAATAATAATTTGACGAGGACACTCGCACTTTATATTTATGACTGATGGACTGTTATGGACAAAAACCAGACGGACATATTAAATAATCCAGGACAAAGGACAATTAACCCATGGGCATAAAACTAAAATCAACACGTCAAACATCATGATTACGGAAGTTTAAATAAGCATAATTCTTTTATTTCATATTTAATTTCCTTTATTTTATATTTAATTGCACTTCTAATTATCGCATTTTTATTTATTGTTATTTAATCGCACTTTTAATTATCGTACTTTTTAATTATCGCAATTTTATTTTATCGCACTTTTATTATTCGCAATTTCATTATCGTTATTTATTTTACGCTTTGAATTAAGTCTTTTATTTATTTAAAATTTTACATTAGGTTTTAACTGCGACTAAAGTTTTAAAATCGACAAACCGGTCATTAAACGATAAAAACCCCCTTTATAATAATAATATTACTTATATATATATTTGTATTTTTATAAAAGTAAACTAATATAGCGTTGAGCTTTGTTTAAAGATTTCCCTGTGGAACGAACCGGACTTACTAAAAACTACACTACTGTACGATTAGGTACACTGCCTATAAGTGTTGTAGCAAGGTTTAAGTATATCCATTCTATAAATAAATAAATATCTTGTATAAAATTGTATCGTATTTAATAGTTTTTCCTAGTAAAATATAAACTATTTCGTATACACCTCGCATGACATCAGAAGAACATGAGCAACACCTCCGACTAGTACTTGAACATTTGAGACAAGAGCAACTTTATGCCAAATTCTCTAAGTGCGAATTTTGGTTGAAGGAAGTACATTTTCTGGGTCATGTTGTGAGCGACCAGGGTAAGTGGGAGACCCCCACTACTCCAACGCATATTCGCCAATTCCTAGGTCTCGCCGGTTATTAACAAAGATTTATCGAAGGTTTCTCTCTGATTGCGCGTCCTTTGACCGCGCTGACTCACAAGGGCAAGAAGTTCATTTGGGAACCCGCACACGAATCAGCATTCCAAACTTTGAAGAAGAAGTTAACCTCCGCACCTATCCTATCACTTCCTGAAGGCAGTGACGACTTTGTTGTTTATTGTGATGCATTGAAGAGTGGTTTTGGTTGTGTACTGATGCAACGATCAAAAGTTATTGCCTATGCCTCCCGACAATTGAAGATTCACGAGCGGGACTACACTACACATGATCTTGAAATTGGAGCCATTGTCTTTGCGCTTAAATTGTGAAGACATTATTTGTATGGAACTAAGAGCACTATTTTCACCGATCACAAGAGTCTCCAACACATCTTTGATCAGAAGCAACTGAATATGAGACAGCGTCGATGGATCAAGACGCTCAACGACTACGACTGTGAACTTCGCTATCACCCTGGCAAGGCCAATGTTGTAGCTGACGCTTTAAGCCGAAAGGAGAGGACGGCACCTCTTCGTGTTAGGGCTCTGAACATCACCATCTGTAATGACCCGCACTTTTTCGATCATTCTATATTTATAAGATTAATATTTACATAAATTAAACCTTACCAACATGACAAGCAATCCAAATTGTTGAGACTTATGTCTTCGAAAAGAGTTTTACACAACGTTTGACCGTTCAATTTGACCGATGATATCACGGACTATATAACATACGATAATTATACGTTTATGTATATATATGTATTTATATATATTTAACATGATCTAAGGATGTTTAACATCTCATTGGGTACTAATAACAATGAGTTATAAGTATATTTTGAAACTACTAACTTAAGTTTTCAAAACGATAACTATACGTAACGTTCTTCGACATAAATACTTATAACCTATAATACTTATACATGCATCGTATAGATATGTATTTTATCACTTTTAAAGGGCTTACATACATAAAACAATATAAGTATATTTACAAAAGATAGCTATATTTGAATCCTCGTTCCGTTTTCTCAAAGATTTCTACACGTATATCTAGGGTATATGTACCCGTATCATACGCAGCTTCTAGATGTATTTACTATTGGTATATACCAATAAAAATCTGCTCCTTAGCAGCCTTAAATGATTAAGAAACATGTGGAACCAACCATTTGTCAAGTAGCATGAATTATTTAGCAAGAAAACAAAGTTAGGTATTTTTTTTTCCTTTATAACCTAAAAACGTTTTTATGCATGCACACCATTTCTTCACCCCATTTTCTCATACTTACACTCCCATTTCTCTCTCAAAATACTCTTAACTTCATACTTGATCATCTCCAAGCATTTTCCCCATCATTTAGCTTCAAAAACATCACTTAATCACCATAAGAAAACCCTTACAAAAACACTTCAAGAATCCTTCCAAGAACACAAACTTACTTCCAATCTTTCATCCAATTCCATCACCCTTTTAGTTCTAGGTTCTTACTCCTCTTTTACAGCAACCTTGTCCAAGGAACTTGAGGTAGTAACTATGTTCATAACCTTATTCGATTCATATATATATAGCTATCTTATTTTGCGGTATAAAATTTTAACAACAAGAACATAGTTTGAAAGTTTTCAAACTTGTTTGCAAACTAAATAGATCCTTCTAACTTAACTTTTAAAATACTTCAAGACCTGTAATATAACTTAATTACATGCTAATTTAACAAGGTATAACTTGGTTTTTCAAAGAACACCTTAAAAACTGTTTTTACGACGTTGGAGTGCAACCGGGGACTGTTTTGGGTTGGATAATTAAAAACCATCTTAAACTTTGAATTGGAAGTTTATCTTCTGGAAAAATGATTTTTAATATGAATATGATAACACATAAAAATTTCATGATTTAATTCAAAGTATAAGTATTTTTAGAAAAATAATCATTTAAGGTTGTTTACATAAAGGAAAATGTTTAACTTCATAAGTTTCACTAAAGTTTCACCTATGCCGTGTGATTTTGAATACAAACCAAGGTATTTTCAGTTCATAGTCTTAAAGAGGAACTCGATCCAAGGAGATGGCAAGTTGAATCAACGAAAACGGATTTGTAACGAAGAAACTATGACCGAAACAAAATTGGTTATCCAAGACTTGTTTAACTTCGGGATTAATTGGGAAAAATTAAATAAAATCACATCTTTCTAAGATAACATGATATTTTATATATATGTACTTATAATTCAATTTTATATGGTTCAGGATCACCCATAAACAATACGAGAAGATTAATCATAAGATCCCATGTTTGTACGCAACACGTCATTTGACAACACCGGTACTTTATGTACGCAACACGTCATTTGACAACACCAGTACCGTGGGTCAAGATTAATCTCGACCAATACATATATGATGGGGTTTTATTTATTTCGTTGGGGGTTTTATTTATTTCATTGCGGGTATATTAAACATCTACAAATGAACCATTAAAATTGAATTACTAACAACGAAATGCTAACTACGGACTAAGGAATTATTCAAAGTATTAAAAGTATAACAAGTATATATATGAGACGTTTGTTTAAAAAGAAAAGGTATTGATATATTATATATGGATAGGTTCGTGATATCAACCGGAAGACCAAGTCAAAAATATATATATCTTCAAGACGAACGTGAGTATATAGTCCCACTTTTAAACTCTAAATATTTCGGGATGAGAATACATGTATTTTATGTTTTACGTTATGGACACAAGTAACTGAAAAATATATTCTACGTTGAGTTGTACCACTGGCATACTTCCCTGTAGCTTGGTAACTAATATTTACAGCGGTATTGTAAACGCGAATCCTGTTGATAGATCTATCGGGCCTGACAACCCCAACCGGACTGGACGACCAGTATTCAACGGTTGCACAGTACTTCGTTTTGTGACTACACTTGGTACGGTGTAGTAAGATTTCATATTAAAGGGAATATGCGACGTGATTAAATGTTAAGTATGGTTACCAAGTGCTCAACCACTTAGAATATTTTTATTAAACTGTTTATATACGAAATCTTGTGGTCTATATATATATATATTGCTGCCGGCACTAAACCTATATCTCACCAACTTTATGTTGACCTTTTAAAACATGTCTATTCTCAGGAGATTACTAAAGCTTCCGCTGCATAATGTTGAATTTGAGCAGGATCTTGTGTACGCATATTTGTGTCAAAAATAAAACTGCATACCCGAGGATCTGTGTTGTAAAATATGCTAGAAACCGTGTTGTTATCATTATATGTAAAGTTTGTAAGTCGAAGATTATCGCTAAACGATAATCATTTTTATGTTGTCCAAAGCTTGTAACAAAAATAAGAATCATGGTTTGTAATGTATAATATATGCAGTTTTTCTTTTAAAAATGTCGCATATAGAGGTCAATACCTCGCAATGAAATCATACGTTATTTAACACGTTCTTATGGTTAAGGACGGGTTATGACATGTGGTATCAGAGCGGTGGTCTTAGCGAACCAGGTTTGCATTAGTGTGTCTAACTGATAAGTCGTTAGGATACATTAGTAAGTCTGGACTTTGACCGGGTCTGATTTAAAAACCATTGCTTATCATTGTTGGTTAAAATTTATATGTAAATATTATGTAGTACTAATGGGTTAGTTGTTGTGTGATAGATGTCGGGCTCAAAACTTGTTATCACATTCAACGACTCCGAACCAGAATCTTCAGATGGTGTTCCAGTCATTAACCTATCCGATGATGAAAATAATATCTTTGGGGAAGACTCACAAATTCCGGATGAACCGACTATAGAGAACCCGGAAAGTGAACCCGAGGAGGAAAGTGAACCCGAGGAGGAAAGTGAACCCGAGGAGGAAAGTGAACCCGAGGAAGAAATACAGGAAATTACAAAAGAAGAGTTCGAACTAGGAAAGAAACGAAAGGCTAATGAATTAGAAAATTCAAATCCTGAGTTTAATAAGGATGATGTGGCACCAACTCCACTAGACACTACCACCCCTATTCCCGCTATTCCTATTCGTTCTATCCCGGCATCCAGTTCTTCAGTCCCACAGCCAAAATATAGGCAGACAGCCAGGATAAGCGTTAAGCGATTCTTTGAACCTAAACGTCCTAGAAAATAGACCAAACGATGCGCTGCCGTATTAAACCATGAGATCATATAATGTTTTGTATAATATTATTAGTGTGGTTTGCTTAATGTTCGATGTAAGATAAGCATATGTAAAATAGTAAAGTGTGAAATGCAATAATTTTCCCTGGTTAAGTATTATTTAGATGGTAGTAATTGATTTTGTACTAAGCTATTAAGTATGGACATTAACGGGTAGGTACTACCCTAGATATAATTATAAAACGCTAATAAGAAGAAAAGGCTTTTATAATAATACCTGGTTCATATTATTAATAAGCTATAATGTACTGTAAATATACACTACATCTATAATATTCCATGCGAATAATTATTTTCTTTTCATTCTTACGGAAGAATATGGCGCGATTGAACCGAATGACGGAACAAGAAATCCAGGAACTCATCAATCAGCGAGTGAACGACAGAATGTTATGGGTCGAGGCTGCAAGAGGTGCTGCAGTTAACCCAAATCCTTGTGTGGGGTGCACTTACAAAACTTTTCAAGCTTGCAAGCCCTCATCATTCAGTGGAACAGAAGGACCGATCGGTTTAACCCGGTGGATAGAAAAGATGGAGACTGTGTTTAAAATCAGTGGTTGTGTTGAAAAGGACATGACCAAGTATGCATCGTGCACTTTACAAGATAGTGCACTCACGTGGTGGAAAAATTATGTGAAGGCTGTAGGAGGAGATGTAGCTTATGATACTCCGTGGGAAGAATTCAAAACAATGTTAATCAACGAATATTGTCCAAGGAACGAGGTTAGGAAGTTGGAAGATGAGTTACGAAGTCTGAAGGTTATTGGTACTGAAATCACCAACTACAATCAGCGATTCATGGAATTAGTTTTGCTATGTCCTGAATTGGTTCCAACCGAAGAACGGAAGATTGAAATGTACAAAGATGGTTTGCCCAAAAAGGTCAAAGCAAATGTTACAGCATCGAAACCTAAGACAATTCATGAAGCTATAACCATGGCAAACGAGCTAATGGATCAGGTCATCATGGATAAGAAAGTATCCAATACTGATGTGAAGGTATCAGGTAACAAAAGAAAGTGGAATGGAAATTATGATCGAGGTAACCAACAACAATCATTTAAGAAACAAGAAATCATGCAAGGTGCGGGTAGTGGTTTAAGCTTTGGTTATAAAGGACAAAATCCTTTATGCAACCGATGCCACAAACATCACTCTGGTTACTGTAATGTGGTATGCAACAAATGTAATCGAAAGGGTCATCTTGCTGAAGATTGTAGGGCTCTCGTTACAAATACAAATGGTACCAAGACTCCTGCCACCAATGCAAATAGAACTGCTTTGGCTACCATTACTTGTTTTGGGTGTGGAAAACAAGGTCACTATAAGAGCCAGTGCCCGAATCCAGAGAAGAATATCGGACCTGCACGTGGGAGAGCATTTGTTATTAATGCTAGAGAGGCATGTGAAGACCCGGAGCTTGTTACGGGTACGTTTACCATTAATAACTTATCCGCATCTATTATATTTGATACTGGTGCTGATAGAAGTTACGTGTGTAGAGACTTTCACGCTAAATTGAATTGTTCATCATTACCTCTAGATGCTAAGTACATGATTGAGTTAGCTAATGGTAAACTAATTAAAGCCGATAAAATTTGCCGTGATTGTAAAATAAATTTAGCCGGAGAAACATTTAAGATTGATTTGATACCCGTAGAATTAGGAAGTTTTGATGTAATAATCGGCATGGACTGGATGTCCAAAATAAGAGCTGAAGTTATGTGCACCAAGAAGGCAATTCGCATTCCTCGTAAGGATAAAACGCCAGTAATGATTTATGGAGAGAAGGGTAACTCAAAGCTAAAACTCATTAGTTATTTGAAAGCTCAAAAGTACTTGAAGAAAGGGTGCTATGCTATCTTAGCACATGTTAATAAAGTCGAAAAGAAAGAAAAAGAGAAGTGCATCAATGACGTGCCTGTGGCAAGAGATTTTCCTGAAGTATTTCCGGAAGAGTTGCCGGGATTACCTCCATTTAGATCTGTAGAATTTCAAATAGATCTTGTACCAGGAGCTGCACCGGTTGCCCGTGCTCCATATATACTTGCACCGTCCGAGTTAAAAGAACTTCAGAGTCAGTTAAAAGAATTACTGGATCGTGGATTCATACGACCAAGTACTTCACCGTGGGGAGCTCCAATTTTATTCGTCAAGAAGAAAGACGGATCTTTCCGAATGTGTATAGATTATCGTGAATTAAATAAGTTAACTATCAAGAATCGGTATCCACTACCGAGAATTGACGACTTATTTGATCAACTCCAAGGATCATGTGTTTATTCGAAAATTGACCTAAGATCGGGTTATCATCAATTACGTGTCAAAGAAGAAGATATACCGAAAACTGCTTTTCGGACACGTTACGGTCATTACGAATTTTTGGTCATGCCGTTTGGATTGACGAATGCGCCAGCTGTATTCATGGACCTCATGAATCGAGTTTGTAGTCCATATTTAGATAAGTTTGTTATCGTTTTCATTGATGATATTCTTATCTATTCCAAGAGTGAGCAAGAGCATGAACAGCATTTAAGGTTGATATTAGAGTTGTTAAGAAAAGAACAGCTATATGCTAAATTTTCTAAATGTGCTTTCTGGTTGAAAGAAGTGCAATTTCTTGGCCACGTTGTTAGTAGCAAAGGAATTCAGGTTGATCCAGCAAAAATTGAAGCCATTGAAAAATGGGAGACTCCTAAGACACCAATGCAGATACGCCAATTTTTGGGTTTAGCCGGTTATTATAGAAGGTTTATTCAAGATTTTTCCCGAATAGCTAAGCCGTTGACAGCGTTAACACAAAAAGGGAAGAAATATGAATGGACTTCTGAGCAGGAGAGTGCATTTCAATTACTGAAAAAGAAGTTAACTACGGCGCCTATCTTATCGTTACCTGAAGGGAACGATGATTTTGAAATATATTGTGATGCTTCGCGACAAGGTTTTGGTTGTGTTCTTATGCAACGAAAGAAAGTTATTGCATACGCATCCCGATAATTAAAGATTCACGAGCGGAATTATACGACGCATGATCTAGAACTGGGAGCAGTCGTGTTTGCATTGAAGATATGGAGACACTACTTGTATGGGGTTAAATGCACTGTGTTTACTGATCATAAAAGCCTTCAACATATTTTTGATCAGAAACAGCTGAACATGAGGCAACGTAGGTGGGTCGAGTTAATAAACGACTATGACTGTGAAATTCGTTATCATCCCGGGAAAGCGAATGTGGTGGCTGACGCTTTAAGCAGAAAGGAACGAGAACCAATTCGAGTACGAGCAATGAACATAAAAATTCGCATGAATCTCAACTCACAAATCAAAGAGGTTCAACGAGAAGCACTTACTAAAGAAAATATAGGAAATGAAATAATGAAAAAGTATGAGAAGCAACTCGTTATACGGGAAGACGGAATTCGATATTTTGCAAATCGTATTTGGGTACCGAAGTTGGGTGGATTAAGGAAGTTGATATTGAATGAGGCACATAAGACAAGATACTCGATACATCCTGGAGTTGGAAAGATGTATCAAGATCTTAAGACACGTTATTGGTGGCCTAATTTAAAGACAGACGTAGCAACATATGTTGGGGAGTGTTTAACTTGTTCCAAGGTCAAAGCAGAACACCAAAAGCCGTCAGGGTTACTTCAACAACCAGAAATCCCAGAATGGAAATGGGATGGTATTACCATGGATTTCATCACGAAGTTACCAAAGACTGCCTGGGGTTACGACACCATTTGGGTGATTGTTGATCGTCTCACCAAGTCTGCACATTTCTTGCCTATAAAGGAAACGGATAGAATGGAGAAACTATTACGATTGTATATAAAGGAAGTTGTTTCAAGGCATGGAATACCTATTTCCATTATATCTGATCGTGATAGTAGATTTACCTCAAAGTTCTGGCAAGCACTACAGGAGGCACTAGGAACTCGTTTAGATATGAGTACCGCATATCATCCGCAAACGGACGGGCAGAGTGAAAGAACAATTCAGACTCTTGAAGATATGCTCAGGGCATGTGTGATCGATTTTGGAAACGGATGGGATAAGTATTTACCGTTAGCAGAATTCTCGTATAATAATAGTTATCATGCGAGCATTGGAGCTGCGCCATTCGAAGCATTGTATGGAAGGAAGTGTAGATCTCCTATCTGTTGGAATGAAGTAGGAGATCGATAATTAACTGGTCCTGAGATCATACACGAAACGACTGAGAAGATAGTACAAATCAAGGAGAGATTGAAAACAGCCCGTAGCCGCCAAAAGAGCTACGCTGATGTCCGAAGGAAACCATTAGAGTTTCAGATCGGGGACATGGTTATGTTAAAGGTGTCACCGTGGAAAGGTGTAATACGCTTCGGAAAAAGGGGTAAACTGAACCCAAGATATGTAGGCCCGTTCAAGATCATCGAACGCATTGGACCGGTAGCTTATCGACTCGAGTTACCGCAACAACTCGCCGGAGTACATAATACCTTTCACGTCTCGAACCTTAAGAAGTGTCTTGCAAAGGAAGACCTCACCATTCCTCTTGAAGAAATCCATGTCGACGAGAAACTACAATTCATCGAAGAACCAATCGAAATCATGGATCGTGAAGTTAAACGGCTCAAGCAGAGCAACATACCGATTGTTAAGGTTCGTTGGAATGCTCGAAGGGGTCCCGAGTTTACTTGGGAACGAGAGGATCAAATGAAACAAAAGTATCCACACTTGTTTCCCGATGACGCAAAATAGGTACAATTTTAAAATTTCGGGACGAAATTTATTTAACGGGTAGGTACTGTAATGACCCACACTTTTTCGATCATTCTATATTTATAAGATTAATATTTACATAAATTAAACCTTACCAACATGACAAGCAATCCAAATTGTTGAGACTTATGTCTTCGAAAAGAGTTTTACACAACGTTTGACCGTTCAATTTGACCGATGATATCACGAACTATATAACATACGATAATTATACGTTTATGTATATATATGTATTTATATATATTTAACATGATCTAAGGATGTTTAACATCTCATTGGGTACTAATAACAATGAGTTATAAGTATATTTTGAAACTACTAACTTAAGTTTTCAAAACGATAACTATACGTAACGTTCTTCGACATAAATACTTATAACCTATAATACTTATACATGCATCGTATAGATATGTATTTTATCACTTTTAAAGGGCTTACATACATAAAACAATATAAGTATATTTACAAAAGATAGCTATATTTGAATCCTCGTTCTGTTTTCTCAAAGATTTCTACACGTATATCTAGGGTATATGTACCCGTATCATACGCAGCTTCTAGATGTATTTACTATTGGTATATACCAATAAAAATCTGCTCCTTAGCAGCCTTAAATGATTAAGAAACATGTGGAACCAACCATTTGTCAAGTAGCATGAATTATTTAGCAAGAAAACAAAGTTAGGTATTTTTTTTTCCTTTATAACCTAAAAACGTTTTTATGCATGCACACCATTTCTTCACCCCATTTTCTCATACTTACACTCCCATTTCTCTCTCAAAATACTCTTAACTTCATACTTGATCATCTCCAAGCATTTTCCCCATCATTTAGCTTCAAAAACATCACTTAATCACCATAAGAAAACCCTTACAAAAACACTTCAAGAATCCTTCCAAGAACACAAACTTACTTCCAATCTTTCATCCAATTCCATCACCCTTTTAGTTCTAGGTTCTTACTCCTCTTTTACAGCAACCTTGTCCAAGGAACTTGAGGTAGTAACTATGTTCATAACCTTATTCGATTCATATATATATAGCTATCTTATTTTGCGGTATAAAATTTTAACAACAAGAACATAGTTTGAAAGTTTTCAAACTTGTTTGCAAACTAAATAGATCCTTCTAACTTAACTTTTAAAATACTTCAAGACCTGTAATATAACTTAATTACATGCTAATTTAACAAGGTATAACTTGGTTTTTCAAAGAACACCTTAAAAACTGTTTTTACGACGTCGGAGTGCAACCGGGGACTGTTTTGGGTTGAAAATTAAAAACCATCTTAAACTTTGAATTGGAAGTTTATCTTCTGGAAAAATGATTTTTAATATGAATATGATAACACATAAAAATTTCATGATTTAATTCAAAGTATAAGTATTTTTAGAAAAATAATCATTTAAGGTTGTTTACATAAAGGAAAATGTTTAACTTCATAAGTTTCACTAAAGTTTCACCTATTCCGTGTGATTTTGAATACAAACCAAGGTATTTTCAGTTCATAGTCTTAAAGAGGAACTCGATCCAAGGATATGGCAAGTTGAATCAACGAAAATGGATTTGTAACGAAGAAACTATGACCGAAACAAAATTGGTTATCCAAGACTTGTTTAACTTCGGGATTAATTGGGAAAAATTAAATAAAATCACATCTTTCTAAGATAACATGATATTTTATATATATGTACTTATAATTCAATTTTATATGGTTCAGGATCACCCATAAACAATACGAGAAGATTAATCATAAGATCCCATGTTTGTACGCAACACGTCATTTGACAACACCGGTACTTTATGTACGCAACACGTCATTTGACAACACCGGTACCGTGGGTCAAGATTAATCTCGACCAATACATATACGATGGGGTTTTATTTATTTCGTTGGGGGTTTTATTTATTTCATTGCGGGTATATTAAACATCTACAAATGAACCATTAAAATTGAATTACTAACAACGAAATGCTAACTACGGACTAAGGAATTATTCAAAGTATTAAAAGTATAACAAGTATATATATGAGACGTTTGTTTAAAAAGAAAAGGTATTGATATATTATATATGGATAGGTTCGTGATATCAACCGGAAGACCAAGTCAAAAATATATATATCTTCAAGACGAACGTGAGTATATAGTCCCACTTTTAAACTCTAAATATTTCGGGATGAGAATACATGTATTTTATGTTTTACGTTATGGACACAAGTAACTGAAAAATATATTCTACGTTGAGTTGTACCACTGGCATACTTCCCTGTAGCTTGGTAACTAATATTTACATCGGTATTGTAAACGCGAATCCTGTTGATAGATCTATCGGGCCTGACAACCCCAACCGGACTGGACGACCAGTATTCAACGGTTGCACAGTACTTCGTTTTGTGACTACACTTGGTACGGTGTAGTAAGATTTCCTATTAAAGGGAATATGCGACGTGATTAAATGTTAAGTATGGTTACCAAGTGCTCAACCACTTAGAATATTTTTATTAAACTGTTTATATACGAAATCTTGTGGTCTATATATATATATATATTGCTGCCGGCACTAAACCTATATCTCACCAACTTTATGTTGACCTTTTAAAACATGTCTATTCTCAGGAGATTACTAAAGCTTCCGCTGCATAATGTTGAATTTGAGCAGGATCTTGCGTACGCATATTTGTGTCAAAAATAAAACTGCATACCCGAGGATCTGTGTTGTAAAATATGCTAGAAACCGTGTTGTTATCATTATATGTAAAGTTTGTAAGTCGAAGATTATCGCTAAACGATAATCATTTTTATGTTGTCCAAAGCTTGTAATAAAAATAAGAATCATGGTTTGTAATGTATAATATATGCAGTTTTTCTTTTAAAAATGTCGCATATAGAGGTCAATACCTCGCAATGAAATCATACGTTATTTAACACGTTCTTATGGTTAAGGACGGGTTATGACACCATCCATTCGAACCTCAACAGCCAGATCAGAGTAGCCCAAGATGAGGCTCTCAAAGAGGATAACATATCTCACGAACATTTAAACATACTTGTCTCTCGATTCGAGGTTAAGGAGTCTGGACTCTGATGTTATGCCGGAAGAATTTGGGTACCTCTTTATGGAGATCTACGGAACCTTATACTTGATGAAGCACACAAATCGAGATATTCGATTCACCCCGGTGCGAGCAAGATGTACCACGACCTTAAAGAACAGTATTGGTGGCCGAATCTTAAGAAGGACGTTGCGACTTATATTGGTAAGTGTTTGACCTGCTCAAAGGTTAAAGCCGAGCATCAGAGACCTTCTGGTTTACTTCAACAGTCGGAGATCCCACAATGGAAGTGGGAAAGGATCACAATGGATTTCATCACCAAGCTACCAAAGACGGTGGGCGGATACGATACTATTTGGGTTATTGTTGACCGCCTTACCAAATCTGCACACTTTCTAGCGATGAAGGAAACTGATACAATGGAGAGACTTGCTCAGTTATACATCAAAGAGGTTGTATCACGACATGGTGTACCTTTATCGATCATCTCCGATCGCGATCCCCGTTTTGCCTCTAGATTTTGGCTTTCTTTGCAAGAAGCCATGGGAACTTGTCTTGACATGAGTACTACTTATCATCCTCAGACCGACAGGCAAAGTGAACGAATGATTCAGACCTTGGAGGACATGTTGCGTGCATGTGTTATTGATTTTGGAAAGGCCTGGGAAAGGCATTTGCCACTCGCCGAATTATCGTACAACAACAGTTATCACTCGAGCATTAATGGTGCACCTTTTGAAGCATTGTATGGCCGTAAGTGCCGATCTCCTATTTGTTGGGTCGAAGTAGGCAAAAAGCAAATCACCGGACCCGAGGTAGTCCACGAAACCACGGAGAAGATTGCTCAGATTCAAGCGAGACTTAAGACTGCCCGTGATTGCCAAAAGAGTTATGCCAATCTTAAACGTAAGGACTTTGAATTCAACGTTGGAGACCGTGTTATGTTGAAGGTTGCACCTTGGAAGGGTGTGATCCATTTTGGGAAGCGCGGAAAGTTAAACCCGCGGTACATTGGTCCTTTTGAAATTTTGGAGCGTGTTGGACCCGTTGCTTATCGTCTTGATCTTCCAACACAACCGAGTTCAGTTCATCCTACCTTCCACGTATCAAACTTGAAGAAGTGTCTTGCTCCACCTGAACTGATCATACCATTGGAGGAACTTACTATTGATGACAAACTCCACTTTGTGGAAGAACCTGTTGAAATTATGGATCGTGAGATCAAAACTTTGAAACGCAACAAGATTTCGATCGTCCGAGTGTGATGGAATGCCAAACGAGGACCCGAGTTTACTTGGGAGCGAGAGGACCAAATGATGCGGAAGTATCCTCGCCTTTTTCCGACTCCTCCATCTACCTCAGCTTAAATTTCGGGACGAAATTTTCTTTAACAGGCGGGTAATGTAACGACCCTGGAAATTCCAACTTTTATTTATTAATAATTATTATTATTAATGTGTGTGATTAAACGAATGTATGTGATTACATTTACATGTTGCCATGATTGCCCGTACTTGACTATTAAGTGCCCGAAATGTCTTTGTGACACACGAAACTTCACGAATAATATTTCTAGATATTATTTACATTCATGATTAATTTTATTAATCATTTTAATTAACTAAGGCTATTAGTTAGTTACTTGGGCTTTAATTGGGTTTAATTGTTAATTAATTGAACTTGGGCTTTGATTAGTTAATGGACTCATGAATTAAGACTTGTAAGCCCACCCTACCTTTAAGTGGGCTTAGTTAGCCCACTCTTTCAAAGTGTAAGTATCAACTAAATGGTAACTAGTTAGTTAACTTAGTAAAGAATCAAATTAAATTATACTTACAACTAGTTCCCATAAACAACCATCTAGTAACCACCTTTAAGGACAACTTCATGCTTGAAACCATCAAACAATTGCTTCCTCCCTCTTGTGTGCAGCTGGTCGTCGGCCTCTTTGACTATTAGGGGATTCAAATTTTTTTTTTTTACTACTTCATTACTTGCAAACTCATTCTTACACTTCACTTCAAACTTACCTCTCATAATTCTCTCAACTTTTTCTCTCTTTTCTTTCTTAATATTGTAAGTAACTTGAGCTTTCTTCTCTTCTTTTTCCTTGCCCAAACCGTGGCCTTTGGCTACATGTATCATCATCATCTTTTGTTACTTGAATACTTGTTGTTATTATTACTTACTTACTTTGTTGATTGTTATTTACTTACTAGCTTTCAAGAATCTAACTCACTAGTTTGATTCTTCATTTTTATCTTGTTATAACAAGAACAACAAGAACATAATCTATCTAGTTATGTTCTACCTTACTTGTTTCAAAAGATTATAAAGTTCATGGTTGAAAGACATACTTGAAGTTCTTGAAGTAAACTTTAAAGTTTACTTTCTAAAGATCAAACTTTGGTTTGAATCTTTAAAGTATGAACAACCATGAACCTTTTCTTGTTTATTTAAGTTTACTTCTTCAATTTATGCACTTTAATTTCATGTAGTTAGTTTATATGGTCAAGTACTACAAGTTAGTCTTGATCTCATATCTCTTGAACAAATTAAGTTAACTTTGAAAGTTCAAGAACACACAAATAAGTTTTCTTTAAATATAACTTTGGATGACTTTTGAGTCTTGGATCTTCAAGATCAAACTAAGAACTATGTTCTACTACTTATGATCTTGATTAGTTAGTTAACTTTCAAGTTTAGAGTTCAATATTTCTATTATAGTTCATGTAAGTGTCAAACCTAAGACTTTGATGTAACTTTGGTTCATCAAACTACATGCAACTCTTAAGTGAGTTGTGCTTCATGTCTTAGACTTGCACTAGGGTTATTGTAGTGACCCGAACTTTTCCATGTTTATATATATTAATTGAGATTGATATTTACATGATTAAATGTTTCCAACATGTTACGCAATCAAACTTGTTAAGACTTGATTAATTGAAATATGTTTCATATAGACAATTGACCACCCAAGTTGATCGGTGATTCACGAACGTTAAAACTTGTAAAAACTATATGATGACATATATATGGATATATATATATAGTTAACATGATACTATGATAAGAAAACATATCATAAAGTATATTAACAATGAACTACATATGTAAAAACAAGACTACTAACTTAATGATTTTTAAACGGGACATATATGTAACGATTATCGTTGTAAAGACATTTAATGTATATATATCATATTAAGAGATATTCATACATGATAATATCATGATAATATAATAATTTAAAATCTCATTTGATATTATAAACATTGGGTTAACAACATTTAACAAGATCGTTAACCTAAAGGTTTCAAAACAACACTTACATGTAACGACTAACGATGACTTAACGACTCAGTTAAAATGTATATACATGTAGTGTTTTAATATGTATTTATACACTTTTGAAAGACTTCAATACACTTATCAAAATACTTCTACTTAACAAAAATGCTTACAATTACATCCTCGTTCAGTTTCATCAACAATTCTACTCGTATGCACCCGTATTCGTACTCGTACAATACACAGCTTTTAGATGTATGTACTATTGGTATATACACTCCAATGATCAGCTCTTAGCAGCCCATGTGAGTCACCTAACACATGTGGGAACCATCATTTGGCAACTAGCATGAAATATCTCATAAAATTACAAAAATATGAGTAATCATTCATGACTTATTTACATGAAAACAAAATAACATATCCTTTATATCTAATCCATACACCAACGACCAAAAACACCTACAAACACTTTCATTCTTCAATTTTCTTCATCTAATTGATCTCTCTCAAGTTCTATCTTCAAGTTCTAAGTGTTCTTCATAAATTTCAAAAGTTCTAGTTTCATAAAATCAAGAATACTTTCAAGTTTGCTAGCTCACTTCCAATCTTGTAAGGTGATCATCCAACCTCAAGAAATCTTTGTTTCTTACAGTAGGTTATCATTCTAATACAAGGTAATAATCATATTCAAACTTTGGTTCAATTTCTATAACTATAACAATCTTATTTCAAGTGATGATCTTACTTGAACTTGTTTTCGTGTCATGATTCTGCTTCAAGAACTTCGAGCCATCCAAGGATCCATTGAAGCTAGATCCATTTTTCTCTTTTCCAGTAGGTTTATCCAAGGAAATTAAGGTAGTAATGATGTTCATAACATCATTCGATTCATACATATAAAGCTATCTTATTCGAAGGTCTAAACTTGTAATCACTAGAACATAGTTTAGTTAATTCTAAACTTGTTCGCAAACAAAAGTTAATCCTTCTAACTTGACTTTTAAAATCAACTAAACACATGTTCTATATCTATATGATATGCTAACTTAATGATTTAAAACCTGGAAACACGAAAAACACCGTAAAACCGGATTTACGCCGTCGTAGTAACACCGCGGGCTGTTTTGGGTTAGTTAATTAAAAACTATGATAAACTTTGATTTAAAAGTTGTTATTCTGAGAAAATGATTTTTATTATGAACATGAAACTATATCCAAAAATTATGGTTAAACTCAAAGTGGAAGTATGTTTTCTAAAATGGTCATCTAGACGTCGTTCTTTCGACTGAAATGACTACCTTTACAAAAACGACTTGTAACTTATTTTTCCGACTATAAACCTATACTTTTTCTGTTTAGATTCATAAAATAGAGTTCAATATGAAACCATAGCAATTTGATTCACTCAAAACGGATTTAAAATGAAGAAGTTATGAGTAAAACAAGATTGGATAATTTTTCTCATTTTAGCTACGTGAAAATTGGTAACAAATCTATTCCAACCATAACTTAATCAACTTGTATTGTATATTATGTAATCTTGAGATACCATAGACACGTATACAATGTTTCGACCTATCATGTCGACACATCTATATATATTTCGGAACAACCATAGACACTCTATATGTGAATGTTGGAGTTAGCTATACAGGGTTGAGGTTGATTCCAAAATATATATAGTTTGAGTTGTGATCAATACTGAGATACGTATACACTGGGTCGTGGATTGATTCAAGATAATATTTATCGATTTATTTCTGTACATCTAACTGTGGACAACTAGTTATAGGTTACTAACGAGGACAGCTGACTTAATAAACTTAAAACATCAAAATATATTAAAAGTGTTGTAAATATATTTTGAACATACTTTAATATATATGTATATATTGTTATAGGTTCGTGAATCAACAGTGGCCAAGTCTTACTTCCCGACGAAGTAAAAATCTGTGAAAGTGAGTTATAGTCCCACTTTTTAAATCTAATATTTTTGGGATGAGAATACATGCAGGTTTTATAAATGATTTACAAAATAGACACAAGTACGTGAAACTACATTCTATGGTTGAATTATCGAAATCGAATATGCCCCTTTTTATTAAGTCTGGTAATCTAAGAATTAGGGAACAGACACCCTAATTGACGCGAATCCTAAAGATAGATCTATTGGGCCTAACAAACCCCATCCAAAGTACCGGATGCTTTAGTACTTCGAAATTTATATCATATCCGAAGGGTGTCCCGGAATGATGGGGATATTCTTATATATGCATCTTGTTATTGTCGGTTACCAGGTGTTCACCATATGAATGATTTTTATCTCTATGTATGGGATGTGTATTGAAATATGAAATCTTGTGGTCTATTGTTACGATTTGATATATATAGGTTAAACCTATAACTCACCAACATTTTTGTTGACGTTTAAAGCATGTTTATTCTCAGGTGAATATTAAGAGCTTCCGCTGTTGCATACTAAAATAAGGACAAGATTTGGAGTCCATGTTTGTATGATATTGTGTAAAAACTGCATTCAAGAAACTGATTTCGATGTAACATATTTGTATTGTAAACCATTATGTAATGGTCGTGTGTAAACAGGATATTTTAGATTATCATTATTTGATAATCTACGTAAAGCTTTTTAAACCTTTATTTATGAAATAAAGGTTATGGTTTGTTTTAAAAATGAATGCAGTCTTTGAAAAACGTCTCATATAGAGGTCAAAACCTCGCAACGAAATCAATTAATATGGAACGTTTTTAATCAATAAGAACGGGACATTTCAGTTGGTATCCGATCGTTGGTCTTAGAGAACCAGAAAATTTGCATTAGTGTGTCTTATCGAGTTTGTTAGGATGCATTAGTGAGTCTGGACTTCGACCGTGTTTTCTTTAAAAATGATTGCTTAACATTTTTGTTGGAAACTATATATTTTTAACATATGAATATTATGTGATATATTAATCTCTTAACGTGTTTGATATTATGTGATAGATGTCTACCTCTAGAACAAGTCCCATTGACTCACCTAATAATAATGAAGAGTCAAATGTAAATTGGAATGATTTGTGGACTGATTCACAAGTTCCCGAAGAGGAACCGGAAGAAGAGTCGGAACCGGAAGAAGAATCGGAACCGGAAGAAGAATCGGAACCGGATGGAGAAATAGAACCGGTGGGGGAAATAATAAAATGGTTAAGTAAAAGAAAATCCTCAACCAACCGACCAAAGTTAATTATGGTCAATGGTGTTTCCGCCAAGGAAGCAAAATATTGGGAGGATTACCAATTCTCCGATGAATCGGATTCCGACGAGAATTCCGATGATGTTATAGAAATTACCCCAACTGAATTTAAAAAGGCAAAAGAAAATAATAAGGGAAAGGGCATAAAAATAGAGAAATCTAATTCCAACCCCGATGAACTTTATATGTATCGTCAACCCCCGAAGTCCTTAAGTTGTAACAATGACCCGGGAACCTCTAAACCACCAGGTTTTTCTAAACCAATGTGGACAACGACGGCTCGTATTAGGGGAACATCATATATCCCTAGAAACTTGGCAAAACGAACCAAAACCGAAGAAGAAGAAACGAGCGAGTCGGAATAAGATAGTTGTATTCGTGTGGTGTAATATATGTAATATAGTGTTCTTATGCTTTATGATATATGTAAAAATTGCTTGTATTAATAAGTATTTTTTTTATGAATCTAACTCTTGTCTATTTTACAGTTTAAAAACACAAAATGGATAGACAACCCAATATTTTAAGAGACCTACCCGGAGACATGATTGATGAAATCTTGTCTAGAGTCGGCCAGAATTCTTCGGCACAACTATTTAAGGCGAGATCAGTTTGTAAGACATTCGAAGAACGTTCCAAGAATGTCTTGGTTTATAAGAGACTTTCGTTTGAAAGATGGGGGATATCACATTGGGAAACCCATAAGTTACGATGTGTTTACTTTGACGCATATATTGCGGGGAACCCAAATGCTATTTTACGCAACGGGTTAAGAAATTATTTTGACTCAATATATCCGAATATTGGACTTCGTGATTTAGAAAAAGCGGCTAACATGCAACATAAAGAAGCATGTTATGCTTACGGATTAGTAATGTTCGCTTCTCACCAAAGTGAGAACAAGAACATCGGGCTACAACTATTAAACAAAACGTTTCCACAAGTGACGGAGTCGGTAATTGGGGTAAGAAATGAGGTTTTTAGATTATTACGGGACTGTTGGACATTACGTAACCCTCGTCCCTTTGATGACGTTACAACACGCTGTCTTATCAACGGCCATAACGGTTATGTTGCACAAGACCAAGGATGGGAAGTAGTCCTAGTAAAACCAGAATGCATGACTTGTTTCTGGACGTATGAATTACGTGTCTTTATTGCCTTTGCTGAATGACTTGTGTACTAGCTAGAATTATCTTCACAACTATCTTGTATCAAAGTTATTGTGTGCTATATTTCATGCTTTATGTAAAATAAGCGGTATTGTAAGTTTGTAAAATATTGTATAAAAGTTTGAACGCGAAATATTATTATAATCAGTTTTTCATATAGAATTGTAGTAGTTGAATTGTATATTAGCTACTAAGTATGAACTTAACGGGTAGGTACTACCCGAATTTAAACTTATAAAACGCTAATATGAAGAAAAAGCTTTTATAAATGAGTTCATATTATGCTACGAAATACTATTAACTACTCTTAATATTCTGTATGATTAACTTGTTCCATTTGACTATTTTGAAGGAAATGGCACCGACTACTCGACACACCGTGAATATGAATGAAGAGGAATTCCGTACTTTTCTAGCTTCAAACATAGCCGCAGTACAGGCTGCGCTACATACCAACAATAACCTTGGATCTAGCAGTACAGGAAATCGTGTAGGATGCACCTACAAAGAATTCACTGCCTGCAAACCTTTGGAATTTGATGGAACCGAAGGACCGATCGGATTGAAACGGTGGACTGAGAAGGTCGAATCGGTGTTTGCCATAAGTAAGTGTACTGAAGAGGACAAAGTGAAGTACGCTACGCATACCTTCACAGGTTCTGCGTTAACATGGTGGAATACCTATCTAGAGCAAGTGGGACAAGACGATGCGTACGCACTACCGTGGTCAGCATTCAAGCACTTGATGAACGAGAAGTACCGTCCCAGAACCGAGGTCAATAAGCTCAAGACAGAACTTAGAGGGTTACGAACCCAAGGATTTGATATTACCACGTACGAAAGACGATTCACAGAATTGTGCCTATTTTGTCCGGGAGCATTCGAAGATGAGGAAGAGAAGATCGACGCGTTTGTGAAAGGATTACCGGAAAGAATCCAAGAAGATATAAGTTCACACGAGCCCGCCTCCATACAACAGGCATGTAGAATGGCTCACAAACTAGTGAACCAGATTAAAGAAAGAATTAAAGAACAGACTGCTGAAGAGGCCAATGTGAAGCAAGTCAAAAGAAAGTGGGAGGAAAACGGTGATAAGAATCACCAATACAACAACAACAGCAATTACAACAATAATCGCAACAATTATCCCAACAATCGCAACATCAATCGCAACTACAACAAACGGCCCAACAACAACAACAACAACAACAACAACAGCAACTACAACAATCATCCCAACAACAATAATAACCGCAACAACAACAACAATCAGAAGCAGCTATGCCAAAGGTGTGAAAAGAATCACTCGGGGTTCTGCACCAAATTTTGCAACAAGTGTAAAAGAAATGGTCATAGCGCGGCGAAGTGTGAGGTCTACGGACCAGGGGTTAATAGAACGAAAGGAACAAATGGTGTCGGAACGAGTAATGGCGGAGCAAGTAGTGTCGGAGCAAGTTATGCCAATGTAGTTTGTTATAAATGTGGAAAACCAGGCCACATTATTAGAAATTGCCCGAACCAGGAGAACACGAATGGACAAGGCCGTGGAAGAGTTTTCAATATTAATGCGGTAGAGGCACAGGAAGACCCGGAGCTTGTTACGGGTACGTTTCTTATTGACAATAAATCTGCTTACGTTTTATTTGATTCGGGTGCGGATAGAAGCTATATGAGTAGAGATTTTTGTGCTAAATTAAGTTGTCCATTGACGCCTTTGGATAGTAAATTTTTACTCGAATTAGCAAATGGTAAATTAATTTCAGCAGATAATATATGTCGGAATCGAGAAATTAAACTGGTTAGCGAAACATTTAAGATTGATTTGATACCAGTAGAGTTAGGGAGTTTTGATGTGATAATCGGTATGGACTGGTTGAAAGAAGTGAAAGCGGAGATCGTTTGTTACAAAAATGCAATTCGCATTATACGAGAAAAAGGAAAACCCTTAATGGTGTACGGAGAAAAGGGCAACACGAAGCTACATCTTATTAGTAATTTGAAGGCACAAAAACTAATAAGAAAAGGTTGCTATGCTGTTCTAGCACACGTTGAGAAAGTACAAACTGAAGAAAAGAGCATCAATGATGTTCCCATTGCAAAAGAATTTCCCGATGTATTTCCGAAAGAATTACCGGGATTACCCCCACATCGATCCGTTGAATTTTAAATAGATCTTGTACCAGGAGCTGCACCAATAGCTCGTGCTCCTTACAGACTCGCACCCAGCGAGATGAAAGAACTGCAAAGCCAATTACAAGAACTTTTAGAGCGTGGTTTCATTCGACCAAGCACATCACCGTGGGGAGCTCCTGTTTTGTTTGTCAAGAAGAAAGATGGTACATTCAGGTTGTGTATCGACTACCGAGAGTTGAACAAACTTACCATCAAGAACCGCTACCCACTACCGAGAATCGACGAATTATTTGATCAAGTACAAGGCTCGTCTGTTTATTCAAAGATTGACTTACGTTCCGGGTATCATCAAATGCGGGTGAAAGAAGATGATATTCCAAAGACTGCTTTCAGAACACGTTATGGTCATTACGAGTTTATGGTCATGCCGTTTGGTTTAACTAATGCACCAGCTGTGTTCATGGACCTTATGAACCGAGTGTGTGGACCATACCTTGACAAGTTTGTCATTGTTTTCATTGATGACATACTTATTTACTCAAAGAATGACCAAGAACACGGTGAACATTTGAGAAAGGTGTTAGAAGTATTGAGAAAGGAAGAATTGTACGCTAAGTTTTCAAAGTGTGCATTTTGGTTGGAAGAAGTTAAATTCCTCGGTCACATAGTGAACAAAGAAGGTATTAAGGTGGATCCGGCAAAGATAGAAACTGTTGAAAAGTGGGAAACCCCGAAAACTCCGAAACACATACGCCAGTTTTTAGGACTAGCTGGTTACTACAGAAGGTTCATCCAAGACTTTTCCAGAATAGCAAAACCCTTTACTGCATTAACGCATAAAGGGAAGAAATTTGAATGGAATGATGAACAAGAGAAAGCGTTTCAGTTATTGAAGAAAAAGCTAACTACGGCACCTATATTGTCATTGCCTGAAGGGAATGATGATTTTGTGATTTATTGTGATGCATCAAAGCAAGGTCTCGGTTGTGTATTAATGCAACGAACGAAGGTGATTGCTTATGCGTCTAGACAATTGAAGATTCACGAACAAAATTATACGACGCATGATTTGGAATTAGGCGCGGTTGTTTTTGCATTAAAGACTTGGAGGCACTACTTATATGGGGTCAAAAGTATTATATATACCGACCACAAAAGTCTTCAACACATATTTAATCAGAAACAACTGAATATGAGGCAGCGTAGGTGGATTGAATTATTGAATGATTACGACTTTGAGATTCGTTACCACCCGGGGAAGGCAAATGTGGTAGCCGATGCCTTGAGCAGGAAGGACAGAGAACCCATTCGAGTAAAATCTATGAATATAATGATTCATAATAACATTACTACTCAAATAAAGGAGGCGCAACAAGGAGTTTTAAAAGAGGGAAATTTAAAGGATGAAATACCCAAAGGATCGGAGAAGCATCTTAATATTCGGGAAGACGGAACCCGGTATAGGGCTGAAAGGATTTGGGTACCAAAATTTGGAGATATGAGAGAAATGGTACTTAGAGAAGCTCATAAAACCAGATACTCAATACATCCTGGAACGGGGAAGATGTACAAGGATCTCAAGAAACATTTTTGGTGGCCGGGTATGAAAGCCGATGTTGCTAAATACGTAGGAGAATGTTTGACATGTTCTAAGGTTAAAGCTGAGCATCAGAAACCATCAGGTCTACTTCAACAACCCGAAATCCCGGAATGGAAATGGGAAAACATTACCATGGATTTCATCACTAAATTGCCAAGGACTGCAAGTGGTTTTGATACTATTTGGGTAATAGTTGATCGTCTCACCAAATCAGCACACTTCCTACCAATAAGAGAAGATGACAAGATGGAGAAGTTAGCACGACTGTATTTGAAGGAAGTAGCCTCCAGACATGGAATACCAATCTCTATTATCTCTGATAGGGATGGCAGATTTATTTCAAGATTCTGGCAGACATTACAGCAAGCATTAGGAACTCGTCTAGATATGAGTACTGCCTATCATCCACAAACTGATGGGCAGAGCGAAAGGACGATACAAACGCTTGAAGACATGCTACGAGCATGTGTTATTGATTTCGGAAACAGTTGGGATCGACATCTACCGTTAGCAGAATTTTCCTACAACAACAGCTACCATTCAAGCATTGAGATGGCGCCGTTTGAAGCACTTTATGGTAGAAAGTGCAGGTCTCCGATTTGTTGGAGTGAAGTGGGGGATAGACAGATTACGGGTCCGGAGATTATACAAGAAACTACCGAGAAGATCATCCAAATTCAACAACGGTTGAAAACCGCCCAAAGTCGACAAAAGAGCTACGCTGACATTAAAAGAAAAGATATAGAATTTGAAATTGGAGAGATGGTCATGCTTAAAGTTGCACCTTGGAAAGGCGTTGTTCGATTTGGTAAACGAGGGAAATTAAATCCAAGGTATATTGGACCATTCAAGATTATTGATCGTGTCGGACCAGTAGCTTACCGACTAGAGTTACCTCAACAACTCGCGGCTGTACATAACACTTTCCACGTCTCGAATTTAAAGAAATGTTTTGCTAAAGAAGATCTCACTATTCCGTTAGATGAAATCCAAATCAACGAAAAACTTCAATTCATCGAAGAACCCGTCGAAATAATGGATCGTGAGGTTAAAAGACTTAAGCAAAACAAGATACCAATTGTTAAGGTTCGATGGAATGCTCGTAGAGGACCCGAGTTCACCTGGGAGCGTGAAGATCAGATGAAGAAGAAATACCCTCATCTATTTCCAGAAGATTCGTCAACACCTTCAACAGCTTAAAATTTCGGGACGAAATTTATTTAACGGGTAGGTACTGTAGTGACCCGAACTTTTCCATGTTTATATATATTAATTGAGATTGATATTTACATGATTAAATGTTTCCAACATGTTAAGCAATCAAACTTGTTAAGACTTGATTAATTGAAATATGTTTCATATAGACAATTGACCACCCAAGTTGATCGGTGATTCACGAATGTTAAAACTTGTAAAAACTATATGATGACATATATATGGATATATATATATAGTTAACATGATACTATGATAAGAAAACATATCATAAAGTATATTAACAATGAACTACATATGTAAAAACAAGACTACTAACTTAATGATTTTTAAACGGGACATATATGTAACGATTATCGTTGTAAAGACATTTAATGTATATATATCATATTAAGAGATATTCATACATGATAATATCATGATAATATAATAATTTAAAATCTCATTTGATATTATAAACATTGGGTTAACAACATTTAACAAGATCGTTAACCTAAAGGTTTCAAAACAACACTTACATGTAACGACTAACGATGACTTAACGACTCAGTTAAAATGTATATACATGTAGTGTTTTAATATGTATTTATACACTTTTGAAAGACTTCAATACACTTATCAAAATACTTCTACTTAACAAAAATGCTTACAATTACATCCTCGTTCAGTTTCATCAACAATTCTACTCGTATGCACCCGTATTCGTACTCGTACAATACACAGCTTTTAGATGTATGTACTATTGGTATATACACTCCAATGATCAGCTCTTAGCAGCCCATGTGAGTCACCTAACACATGTGGGAACCATCATTTGGCAACTAGCATGAAATATCTCATAAAATTACAAAAATATGAGTAATCATTCATGACTTATTTACATGAAAACAAAATAACATATCCTTTATATCTAATCCATACACCAACGACCAAAAACACCTACAAACACTTTCATTCTTCAATTTTCTTCATCTAATTGATCTCTCTCAAGTTCTATCTTCAAGTTCTAAGTGTTCTTCATAAATTTCAAAAGTTCTAGTTTCATAAAATCAAGAATACTTTCAAGTTTGCTAGCTCACTTCCAATCTTGTAAGGTGATCATCCAACCTCAAGAAATCTTTGTTTCTTACAGTAGGTTATCATTCTAATACAAGGTAATAATCATATTCAAACTTTGGTTCAATTTCTATAACTATAACAATCTTATTTCAAGTGATGATCTTACTTGAACTTGTTTTCGTGTCATGATTCTGCTTCAAGAACTTCGAGCCATCCAAGGATCCATTGAAGCTAGATCCATTTTTCTCTTTTCCAGTAGGTTTATCCAAGGAAATTAAGGTAGTAATGATGTTCATAACATCATTCGATTCATACATATAAAGCTATCTTATTCGAAGGTCTAAACTTGTAATCACTAGAACATAGTTTAGTTAATTCTAAACTTGTTCGCAAACAAAAGTTAATCCTTCTAACTTGACTTTTAAAATCAACTAAACACATGTTCTATATCTATATGATATGCTAACTTAATGATTTAAAATCTGGAAACACGAAAAACACCGTAAAACCGGATTTACGCCGTCGTAGTAACACCGCGGGCTGTTTTGGGTTAGTTAATTAAAAACTATGATAAACTTTGATTTAAAAGTTGTTATTCTGAGAAAATGATTTTTATTATGAACATGAAACTATATCCAAAAATTATGGTTAAACTCAAAGTGGAAGTATGTTTTCTAAAATGGTCATCTAGACGTCGTTCTTTCGACTGAAATGACTACCTTTACAAAAACGACTTGTAACTTATTTTTCCGACTATAAACCTATACTTTTTCTGTTTAGATTCATAAAATAGAGTTCAATATGAAACCATAGCAATTTGATTCACTCAAAACGGATTTAAAATGAAGAAGTTATGAGTAAAACAAGATTGGATAATTTTTCTCATTTTAGCTACGTGAAAATTGGTAACAAATCTATTCCAACCATAACTTAATCAACTTGTATTGTATATTATGTAATCTTGAGATACCATAGACACGTATACAATGTTTCGACCTATCATGTCGACACATCTATATATATTTCGGAACAACCATAGACACTCTATATGTGAATGTTGGAGTTAGCTATACAGGGTTGAGGTTGATTCCAAAATATATATAGTTTGAGTTGTGATCAATACTGAGATACGTATACACTGGGTCGTGGATTGATTCAAGATAATATTTATCGATTTATTTCTGTACATCTAACTGTGGACAACTAGTTATAGGTTACTAACGAGGACAGCTGACTTAATAAACTTAAAACATCAAAATATATTAAAAGTGTTGTAAATATATTTTGAACATACTTTAATATATATGTATATATTGTTATAGGTTCGTGAATCAACAGTGGCCAAGTCTTACTTCCCGACGAAGTAAAAATCTGTGAAAGTGAGTTATAGTCCCACTTTTTAAATCTAATATTTTTGGGATGAGAATACATGCAGGTTTTATAAATGATTTACAAAATAGACACAAGTACGTGAAACTACATTCTATGGTTGAATTATCGAAATCGAATATGCCCCTTTTTATTAAGTCTGGTAATCTAAGAATTAGGGAACAGACACCCTAATTGACGCGAATCCTAAAGATAGATCTATTGGGCCTAACAAACCCCATCCAAAGTACCGGATGCTTTAGTACTTCGAAATTTATATCATATCCGAAGGGTGTCCCGGAATGATGGGGATATTCTTATATATGCATCTTGTTATTGTCGGTTACCAGGTGTTCACCATATGAATGATTTTTATCTCTATGTATGGGATGTGTATTGAAATATGAAATCTTGTGGTCTATTGTTACGATTTGATAAATATAGGTTAAACCTATAACTCACCAACATTTTTGTTGACGTTTAAAGCATGTTTATTCTCAGGTGAATATTAAGAGCTTCCGCTGTTGCATACTAAAATAAGGACAAGATTTGGAGTCCATGTTTGTATGATATTGTGTAAAAACTGCATTCAAGAAACTGATTTCGATGTAACATATTTGTATTGTAAACCATTATGTAATGGTCGTGTGTAAACAGGATATTTTAGATTATCATTATTTGATAATCTACGTAAAGCTTTTTAAACCTTTATTTATGAAATAAAGGTTATGGTTTGTTTTAAAAATGAATGCAGTCTTTGAAAAACGTCTCATATAGAGGTCAAAACCTCGCAACGAAATCAATTAATATGGAACGTTTTTAATCAATAAGAACGGGACATTTCAGTTATGATGGTCAAGACTTCATTAATATGATATAGATACATCAACGAGTTGTACACTTGAAGCTATATGCATCAAGGATGAGAACCATGATGAAAATCAAGCACCAAGACCACCGGAACCCTTTTAAACTTACTGTTTCTGTCCAAAAGCTACTGATCTGATGTTTCTGTAACATGCCAGTAGACCTGGGCTGTTCTAACCTTAATTTTTAGATATAACTTTTCGAGTAGATAACTTTTCATATAGGACTTGCCTTAATCCGAGTTACGGTTTAGGATTTATGGCCCTCCGATCGTCACTATGTCCTTTAACGTTGTGCAGAAATTTCTGACCTACTCGCACTTAGACCGTCACCACGGTTAAACGAAGACGAGTTTGCTTCTGTAAATTTTACCACACTTAAGGGACTCATAGACGGAGCCATGGCCACTGGTCTCACCTTAATTCAGTAATGGTAGAGGCCGTGGTGACTGACTGAAGTTAGACTTTGTTTTAAACTACTTTCATAAACGAAACCTACCTTACGCCTTTTCTTTAATGATGAATGATGATGACCCTTAAGACCTTAATTACATACTTTTAAACCTATTAAGATGATTTACTGACTTAGTACTATTTGACTTAGGTTGAGGACTTCGGACCATTTACTTGCACACCTTTCCCGACTACTACTTTACCGCTACATATCATTGTGAGTTATAGCATTCCCTTTTTACTTTAACTTATTTTGGGAACTGAGAATACATGCGGATTTTATGTTTTACATACTAGGCACGAGTAATTAAACTTATATATGTGTGGGTTATATAACGGTATAAACATTCCCTTTAGCTCGGTAACGTTTAATCATTGGTTTTTGAACCGTGAACGCGAATCTTAGATATGGATCCATAGGGTTTGACATCCCCACTCGGGCTAGTAGCGCTAGCATTTAACGAGTGTTTAATACTTCGTAGACATACGCACTTGCCAAGTGTACTTTCAGGGGGTATAAACGTTAAGTTGGTTACCAAGTGCCCACGGTTAACATATACTTTATCATACTGTTTTGAAACGCTCTTTGTAGCACTGAAATCTCGTGGCCTACCTTACATACTGTTATACTTAAACTATAGCTCACCAACCTTTGTGTTGACGTTTTTAAGCATGTTTTTCTCAGGTGCTTGAGGTTAGCTTCCGCTGTGTACTAGTCGTGCTGTAGACACCCGCTGCTTAGAGTTGTCATCGCATGAACTACTTTATTTTGCATTCAAACATTTGTACTTTTGAACTATGACTTGTAACGACCATTGTGGTCACATACACTTATTATTTGCTTCTACTTAGTGAAGCATACTTTTGAAATGTAAAACATTTGATGTCGGTTATGACATCACCTTTTTATCGTGAATGCAACTTCTTTAATTACAGCATATAGTACTTAACCTTGTAATGATCCTGTTGTTGATGATTCGTACACGATGGTTTTGTACGGGGCATCACAGACACTCTATATGCAGTAATGATAGAGTTAGCTATACAGGGTTGAGGTTGATTCTTAAATAATATATATACTTTGAGTTGTGATCGAGTCTGAGACATGTACACGGGTCACGATACTTATTAATTAATTCGAATATTATATATTAAACTGTATATGAATTATTGAATTACTAACTGTGGACTACAAACTATGGACTGCCAACAATGGACAACTAAAATGAATTAAAATATTGATTATAACATATGAAACTAAACAATTCTTCAAGTTTGCCACTTGATTTCATCTTAAACCTCATTTGCATCTTGACGATTACAATCTGTGTTCAAACCTTTCATGATTCTTGAAAACACCTCAATCGAGAGAATGAACCAACCGCATTTCATCCACGAAAGAAAAGATTGATGCATATAGTTATGCACCTGGAAAACACTTGGAACTTGAATAAACATTTAACACGTATCTGTGCTAGCTCCTTTAGCATTGCTGTTGTTATTCCCGAAAATCACTTTACAATACCCTTCCAAAGTAGCCAATTTTGTCACAGCTCTAGCAAATCAACTTCAATCTATCATTCGAAAAAACCTTATTATAAAGATTACCCCTTAATCATCATTACCGGAGAACCGTTTATATCCCACCATATTAGCAGTAAACTTATCAGCAACTTCATTACTCACCAGCTTAAGTCTCTCTGAAGAACCATTATATTTGTTCATTAACACCCTATCATATACCCATCCGCATCTTGTAATGAGAATTACCATACCAAATACCGGGAGGCATCAATAGATAATCTTGAAATTCTCAGCGATTCTATGACAACAATTATATATATATATATATATATATATATATATATATATATATATATATATATATATATATATATATATATATATATATATATATATATATATATATATAAATGTATATATAAATTCTATCTATGGATTTACGAACTTCAATTCTGAATTTCTGAAAAGCGCTTTAGCCTATGAATCAGTTTTTCTGAGTTTTGAAAAGCTGATGAAGTAGTTAAAACTGAAGACTGCCTTAACAGTCAAAAGTTTGACGATAAAAAAAAAATTGAGTGTTGAAAAAGCTCAAAGATTTTGATACTGAAAAATGAATTGAGCAAACCATGAAGGAGACTCTGAATAAATCACAAGGGCTAAACTTGTACATAAAGAATCCAGATGATTCTGTTTCTGATGAAATCTTTAGCGAATACGTTGCTCCTTACTCTAGACCCTTGTGGACGATATTCTTCATCATCCTCTGATCTTAGATATTCCAAGATATCATCGTATCTTTCATTATAAATATCCTCCATATTTTTGAAGATATTTTCATAACTATTCTTATCTGAAATCATTAATCTCTTCGCACTATCAGTGTTACAACATATAAGAAACTGTTAGTTTCTATATTCTGTAAACTTTCGAGTTTAAACTATGAATGTTTCTGAAGTAGTGTTGGAAATTGATGCATGAGTTAGTATTATATAATGACACTTGATCAATGTGATTATATTACAGTAAGTCATGACTGAGTTTCTAATGAAATGTGATGATTCACATATTATAACGTCATCACGTGCCATGTTACACGAATCTTACATTCTACCTAAACTCCAAATATATCAAGAACATATTTTCTTGATAGTCCTATCTTTTTTCTTAAATTCTGGTAATTTAACCAATCAATATCGTGCTATTACAAATTCTATCTTAGAACATTAGCCATGTTCATTCGAAACATCATACCTACGAATTCGGGACCATTATTCGCTTGACTTAAAGTCAGGAAAAGTAAACAAAAGGATGGAACTCCAAAATACAAAAGAAATGAAGAGGGTTGAATTATAGTGAAATATCCGTCAGAGCAATCATAACAGATTATCGCATTTAACCAAAGAGGATCCTAATTTCCTTAAATCCCGAAGAATCAAGTCTTATTTAGATTTCAAAGATTTCTTTAAAATTCCTTGAATTCCGGAAATCAACCGTGACTACATCACCGGTTAGGACAAACCTACATTTACTCATTTCATTCTTTCGTGATAGCTTCACTCGTACTCTTCACCTAAATGAATTGTTTTATTCATATTACTCAATGATGATAAAACTCTATTTATCAATTCATTTTCGTCATGAAAACATTTTTATTGTAAGCCATGACTGTAGTGACCCGAACTTTTCCATGTTTATATATATTAATTGAGATTGAAATTTACATGATTAAATGTTTCCAACATGTTAAGCAATCAAACTTGTTAAGACTTGATTAATTGAAATATGTTTCATATAGACAATTGACCACCCAAGTTGACCGGCGATTCACGAACGTTAAAACTTGTAAAAATGACATGACGATATATATATGGATATACATATGGTTAACATGGTACTATGATAAGTAAACATATCATTAAGTATATTAACAATGAACTACATATGTAAAAACAAGACTACTAACTTAATGATTTTTAAACGAGACATATATGTAACGATTATCATTGTAAAGACATTTAATGTATATATATCATATTAAGAGATATTCATACATGATAATATCATGATAATATAATAATTTAAAATCTCATTTGATATTATAAACATTGGTTTAACAACATTTAACAAGATCGTTAACCTAAAGGTTTCAAAACAACACTTACATGTAACGACTAACGATGACTTAACGACTCAGTTAAAATGTATATACATGTAGTGTTTTAATATGTATTTATACACTTTTGAAAGACTTCAATACACTTATCAAAATACTTCTACTTTAACAAAAATGCTTACAATTACATCCTCGTTCAGTTTCATCAACAATTCTACTCGTATGCACCCGTATTCGTACTCGTACAATACACAGCTTTTAGATGTATGTACTATTGGTATATACACTCCAATGATCAGCTCTTAGCAGCCCATGTGAGTTACCTAACACATGTGGGAACCATCATTTGGCAACTAGCATGAAATATCTCATAAAATTACAAAAATATGAGTAATCATTCATGACTTATTTACATGAAAACAAAATTACATATCCTTTATATCTAATCCATACACCAACGACCAAAAACACCTAGAAACACTTTCATTCTTCAATTTTCTTCATCTAATTGATCTCTCTCAAGTTCTATCTTCAAGTTCTAAGTGTTCTTCATAAATTCCAAAAGTTCAAGTTTCATAAAATCAAGAATACTTTCAAGTTTGCTAGCTCACTTCCAATCTTGTAAGGTGATCATCCAACCTCAAGAAATCTTTGTTTCTTACAGTAGGTTATCATTCTAATACAAGGTAATAATCATATTCAAACTTTGGTTCAATTTCTATAACTATAACAATCTTATTTCAAGTGATGATCTTACTTGAACTTGTTTTCGTGTCATGATTCTGCTTCAAGAACTTCGAGCCATCCAAGGATCCGTTGAAGCTAGATCCATTTTTCTATTTTCCAGTAGGTTTATCCAAGGAACTTAAGGTAGTAATGATGTTCATAACATCATTCGATTCATACATATAAAGCTATCTTATTCGAAGGTTTAAACTTGTAATCACTAGAACATAGTTTAGTTAATTCTAAACTTGTTCGCAAACAAAAGTTAATCCTTCTAACTTGACTTTTAAAATCAACTAAACACATGTTCTATATCTATATGATATGCTAACTTAATGATTTAAAACCTGGAAACACGAAAAACACCGTAAAACCGGATTTACGCCGTCGTAGTAACACCGCGGGCTGTTTTGGGTTAGTTAATTATAAACTATGATAAACTTTGATTTAAAAGTTGTTATTCTGAGAAAATGATTTTTATTATGAACATGAAACTATATCCAAAAATTATGGTTAAACTCAAAGTGGAAGTATGTTTTCTAAAATGGTCATCTAGACGTCGTTCTTTCGACTGAAATGACTACCTTTACAAAAATAAATTGTAACTTACTTTTCCGACTATAAACCTATACTTTTTCTGTTTAGATTCATAAAATAGAGTTCAATATGAAACCATGTAACGACCCGGAAATTTCCGACCAAATTTAAACC
Organism: Rutidosis leptorrhynchoides; assembly: GCF_046630445.1. Classification (NCBI taxonomy): domain Eukaryota; kingdom Viridiplantae; phylum Streptophyta; class Magnoliopsida; order Asterales; family Asteraceae; genus Rutidosis; species Rutidosis leptorrhynchoides. Next base: position 139,346,987 of record NC_092339.1, read on the forward strand.
CTAATCTCTATATGTTTCCGACACGATAAGCAAAAATCTGTAATGTTAAGTCTAGAAAATTTTGGAACGATGTTCATATATTCAATTGACCAATGACCATTTCCGAAGATTCACGAACAACTATTTGTAAATAGATAACATATATATTTAAATAAATAGGTATTTATAATTTGAAATATAATTTAGAATATTATATGATATGATTATTAGGATTGATATTGTAAAATAAATAAAATAAAATGCGATTAATGGAAACTATATTTAAGAATATATAGATATATATAAATTACTTGTAAATATATAAGGTTATATTAAATCTATTTATTTAAAAATATATAATATATATTTATTTTAGTAATTAACTTTACTATTTTAAAATTGATTATATATAGAAAGGGAGTATAAATGATTTCGAGCTTAATTAGTAAACGACAGTGACACTCGGTTGACGTTTCGTTAGTTTTAATATAGATACAATACACGTTCATGAATGATTGAGATAAAAGTTGGATTGTAAATTGATTACGAAGATTTTAGATTTGTTAAAAATATTTTTACATTTTTAAGTTTAAACATTAGTACTCCGTACATATAAATTGGAACAGAAAATAAATAATTATTGAACCTTTTTGATCAGGTTTCAAACAATTAATGAGTGGAATAATTAAATATATTTAATCTAAAAATTTGGGGATTTTAGGAACACTTTTATACGACAAATGTTTAGCAATGGGCACGATATAACACTGTGTGGAAAAACTGTCGGCAGAATAGGGGAGAGATATTTTACTCTTTCATGCACGTTTAATCATTTGAATAAATGTATTATTATTATATTATTTACTTTATCATTCATAATTCTATTATTCTATATATAATATGCATATACATATAGATAGATGATCAACCAAGTCTATCACCACCTCACAACCTTCACCTTAATCCAGACGAACGATCATCACCATTTCAACTCCTAACTTCTGTCCCGTTACTGTTTCAGAACGAGACCATCAACAACTCAAAATAAACTGCAAACCGACACCATTTCACCTCCAATATTGCAGCTATCTGTTCTCAGTTTCAGCTGTTAATCGAGACCCATAACACAGCCGAAACCCACCTTTAATCACCTCTATAAATCATCATAGTTGCTACTTAATTATTGCTAATTCATGTTCCGTTTTTACAGCCACCAAGAACCACTATACCATTATCATTTTTCACCCTCAACAAGTTGAAACCCATGATTGCCATTGTTGTTGAGTTTTTTTTTGTCACCCTAAACAACCACCACTCGAAACCATTGTGTTTTACTTCTATTACTGTATCGATCATTAATCAAACCCTTAACCACCTTTCGAAACATCACCACTACCACCTCCTTAAATTGACAACCACACGAATCACCACCCTCCACTATTTCAAGCCGTTGAGAACTCTACCACCAAAAGAACCAACAATCATAACCATAAACCACCGGTGTTACCATCATGATCAAACCGTCATCAACACCATACGCACCACCCCACTCTTTTGTCTTTCTTATGATTTCGTTGGAACATAGTCTCAAATAACCACCACCGAGAGCCTTGACAACCGCCACCATAACTATTGGCAACCACCACCATAACAATCACCAAACCTCACGTAAACCACCAACCATAACCTGTGTAATCATCTCTGCTATCTGTTTCTGTCGAGCATCATAAAACTACACAACACCACCATGGTTCCATCATATTATTTATATATATTTTTTCTGTTCGCAAGTTGCTGCTATGCAGCCTGTTAACCTTCCTTCAAGACACCTCAAAAATCATCACACCACTTCTATATTTTTTGTTACGTGGACTGCCACGCTGCAGCTTATATTTTTTTTATCCCTTTTCTATTTACAAAGAATATGAAGAGAAAAGTGGATGATGAATTAATGAGCTGTAAAGTTACCAAATGTTTGTCTCCCACTATGAAAATCCAAACTGCCGTATTTCATTTCTATTCTGGCCAATTTACTTTATAGACTTCACTTGGGCAGTGAGTTAGTCATTGGGCCGAGATAATATTCAGTTTCCTACTTGGGCCGAAATTTTGTATTGAGATCCGCTGTGTTATTGGGCCGAAGAACTGGGCTTATTGATGAAATTGTTTGATGAACTGTGGAAGTATTTAAATTATAGCAAGATAGTTTAGGATGATAATGACCGAATTATGATAGTTAGGTTAATGACAATTGATAATGGTAACGGTTTATGATGAAAACAATGAACGTGATTGATTGAATCTTGGTGAAAAAAAAGAGAAAATGAAACAGACTAAAACGGGTTAAAAGAATTTAAGAGTTAGTTAAATTGGAAAGATACAAGGCTGAGTGGTAGTTAAGGATGTTTACGGGTTAGCGGGACGTCACGAGTTCAAACCCGGACTTGGGCATTTCCTTAAGGGCTACTCCTTTGAGGTAGTAAAACTATTATTGTTATTATTATTATTATTATTATTATTATTATTATTATTATCATTTTATTAAAAGTATCACTATAATTAAAATTATCAAAATTATTATTTTTATCATTATTATTATCCTTAATAGAATTATCAATATTATTATCAATATAATTTTTATGATTAGCATTATTATTTATTAACACCTATATTAATATAATAACAAAAATATTATTATTATTATTAAGTTCATATTAACAATATTATTATAACAAATAAATATTTTCTAAATAAGAATACATTTATAAGATATATAAATTAAGAATAAATTTATCCGACTACAATTATGTGTGTTAATATATATACAAATGATATAGGTTCGTGAATCCGAGGCCAACCCTACACTTATTCAATGATGATATATGTATTTTTACTGCAAAATACAATATGGTGAGTATATAGTCCCTTTTTAAACTTTAAATATTTTTGGGCTGAGAATACATGCGCTATTTTTATAAATGATTTACGTTATGGACACAAGTGACTAAAATTACGTTCTACATGGGTTTGAATCAAAAATCCCCTAGCTTGGTAACTTTAACTATTGGTTTATGAACTGGTAGGCGCGAATCCTAAAGATAGATCTATCGGGTTTTACACCCCCACCCAGATGTTGTTCTAGTCACTACTAAACTAGAAGAACGGGTGTTTAGTACTTCGAGGTTAACGGAACGCACTTGATTCGGTGCACATATTTTATAACTCAGGGGTACACACTCTTGTTAAGGCTAGTTACCGGGTGCCCACTGCTTGGAATGCTTTTCATACACTTGCGAGTGTATTATGTTTATAAATATGAAATCTTGTAGTCCATAGTTATAACGCTGCTAGCATCAAACCTATATATCTCACCAACTTTATGTTGACTTTTTAAAGCATGTTATTCTCAGGTACGAATTAAGTCTTCCGCTGTGCATTTGCTCATTTTAAGGACATTACTTGGAGTCGATCATCGCGATGGGACCAACTGTTGATGACTTCGTCCGGAGGATTAGGACCGGTTGTTACAGTTGGTATCAGAGCGTTGGTCTTAGCGAACCAGGCCTTGCATTAGTGTGTCTAACTGGTAGTTGTTAGGATACATTAGTAAGTCTAGACTTTGACCGTGTCTACCTGTCAAAAAGTTTTGCTTATCATTTCTAGTCGGAAACCATCTGTTTATCATCCTTAGGGAATTTCCTGCTTATCATTCTTTAGTCTAGACACGTCTTACTGCATTTAGTGCATCGATAGTGTATAGACAAAATTCATATTCTAGCGTATCTGTTAATTCATATCTTGGCGCATCTGTAGACTTGTCTGACATATGCCGTAGGTTCTTTTGTAGTCTACAAAATCTTTTGTATCATATATAGATATTCTATATAGCTAGAATATCATCCGATATCCGAAAATCATTTCACATCGAAGATCCCTTCCATCCACCAAATTGCCCTCTTGGCGATGAACCTGAAAACACTTACCGGCGAACCTGTTCGAGAAATCATTTTCTCTCTCATTTCTAGAGTATCTCGTCACGATTATATACTATTCCATATTTCGAATCTTGTTCATTCGCTCGTTCCAACCGTCAATCATCCCGGTATAATAGAAGAAGTCAACGAACCCCGTGCTCGGGTAGTGGCTTTAGAAAATACGGTGCGAAGGTTACAAACAGCAGCAGCAGCACCAGCAGCATAATCAGTACCAACATCATCGACGTCGACGGTACCCTTATCATCCCTAAACCATAACCGCACTGTAACTCTCAACATCACAATCTGTACCTTGAATATCAACATCACACGCCTCAATATTACCATCTGTATTTAGAGTATGATCTTCGTTCTACTTATTGTTCTACATCAATTAATTTCGTTCTACGTATTGTTCTACCTCATTTACCTTCGTTCGACATGGAAATTATGTAATCTCTAGTGTTATAGACATCATGTAATTAAGTGCCAACAATAAATCAAATGAGTATAATATTCTATTGACTCATTAAATTCATAATTACATCCGAAGAAAATATATATGCAAGTATATTTTCATAAAGATTGAAATTAAAACTTCTTTCGTACAAACTATTAATGATGAGAATATTTTAATGGGTGGGTAGTACCCGAGGAATATTTAAAATTCACATTAATAAGTTACACTTTACATTATTCGAATCTGATTCAACGATCATATACTATCCTACTTACAACTATCGATATACGTATCCGTTCATCACAGAATAACCATTTTCATTCAAATTTCATATTCGGATTTTTACCTATCAGAATCCAACAAGTGGCATAAAGAAGAAAACATTGGATAAAATAAAATTTGTTAGAAACAGACGAATTAACTAAATTGAAATATTGTTAGGAATCCACGCTAACTGTTCCGGCTAACTGTTCCCAGCTAACTGATTAACATTTAATTTATCGCAATTTTACATTCTCGCAATTTTATTTACCGTCATTTAATTTCTGTTATTTACTTTTACGCACTATAAATAACGGGACACGTATGCAAGGTTTCGACTTATCATATCGACCCATCTATATATATATTTCGGAACAACCGTAGACACTCTATATGTGAAGGTGGGAGTTGGCTATACAGGGTCGGAGTTGATTCCAAAATATATATATACTTTGAGTTGTGATCGACACTGAGACCGGTATACGGGTCACGATACGTATTATTTAATTCGAATATTATATATTAAATTATATATGAATCATTGAACCATCGGACTATTAGACTGCTAACATTGGACAATTAAAATGAATTAAATTAAAATATTGATTATAACATATGAAACTAAATAATTCTTCAAGCTTGCCACTTGATTTCATCTTAAACCTCATTTGTATCTCGACAATTACAATGCGTGTTCAAATCTTTCATGATTCTTGAAAACCCCTCAATCGAGAGGATGAACCAACCGTGTTTCATATACGGAAGAAAAGACTTATGCTCCTGAAAGACTCTCGGAGACTGAGTCAACGTTTAACACGCAGCAGTGTTAATTTCTTTAGTGTTATTATTACCCAAAATAACTTTGCAATCCCTTTTCAAATTAGCCAATTTTGTCACGACTCCAGCAAGTTAACCTCGACTTCTCAGAAAGGTTAGTTTCGATATATATATACGCCGTCCTTTCGCCGTCGTTACCGGAGAACCTTTTCATTCCATTATATTACCATCAACATTTAATCATCTAAAAACACAAATCTTCTAAAACCACCTCGGTTTGATAACCGATGACTTTGATCCGCTAACTTTGAAAATGCTGACGAAGCAGCATGTGGTAGATGGTCTTGATGGCCAAAAGTTGATAGAAAATTTAGTACCGAAAAGCGGATTATGCAAAACTATGAAGAAAGTCGTGGACAAATCACAAAGAATAAGTTTGACTTCAAAGAATATAAAAGATTTAGTGCCTGCTGAAATCCGTAGTACATACCCTACTCCTTACTCTAAAACCTTTGCTGACACTATTCTTCATCATCATCCTTCGGCATTAGAAGTTCCAAGATATTATCATATCTTTCATTATAAATATCCTCAATGTTTCTGAAGATATTTTTAAAACTATTCTTATCGGAAATCATCTATCTTCTCACGCTATCTGTATCATATCATAAAAGAAACTGTGTTAGTTTCTAAATTCTGAAACCTTCGAATTTAAAATATGAATGTTTTGAAGTAGTATTAGGAACTGACGCATGAATTAGTATAATATAATGAAACTTGATCAACTTCATTATATTACAGTAAGTCATGTTGAGTTTCTAATGGAATGTGATGATTCACAGTACCATCATCATGTGCCATGTTACACGGCTCTTACATTCTATATAAATTCTAAAAATATCAAGAAAATTTTTCTTGATGATTCGGTCTTTTCCAAGATATTTTGGTAATTTGACCAATCAAAATCGTTCAATTACCATTCCTTTCTTAGAACATTAACTATATTTTTTCCAAATTTCATACTTACGAATTCCGGACCATTACTCGCTTGGCTCGAGGACGGGAAGAAGAAACGAAAGGACAAAATCCCAAAATAGAAATTGGAGTACAGATCACAGCAAATAGGAGAGAGTATTAGCAGTGAATGACAATGATTATGGAAGACAGACGTAGGGACATCGAAGTATAAGGGAAGATATAAAACCCGATAACAAACCCGAAACTACAAACCATGCATATCAATACGTATTGCCACGAAAAGGCACGGGAAGATTAAAAACACTATAACCCCAAGATAATAGTAGAAGTAAATAAAATCCTCTGGTGGCAGATGAAAGAGAAGAATGACGGATGTGAAAACTAGGAGTAAATTAAGAATCAGAATTGAATGAAGCATATTTTAAAGTATGGGTTAAGGAGAAAGAGTAGAAGATGTCGGATATGGAAATAAGGAAACGAAGGGGGTAGTTTTATAGAGAAATAACTGACAAAGATATCAAAACAGATTTGCCGCATTTAATCAAAGGAGATCCTGTTTCCTAAAACGCCGAAGAACCAAATCTTATTACGTAAGATTTTCTTTAAATTTCTTAAATCTCGGAAATCAATCATAACCACGTCATCGGTTAGAACAAATCCATACTTACTCATTTCACTCTTTTATGATAAGCATCACTCGTACGCTTCACATGATCGAAACGTTTTATCTATATCTCTCACTAATGATAAAAACTCCATTATCACCTCATATTCGTCATGAAAACATTCCTATTGTTATTTATGACCACCTCTACCAAATTTCGGGGACGAAATTTCTTTAACGGGTGGGTACTGTAACGACCCGGAAATTTCCGACCAAATTTAAACCCTAATCTCTATATGTTTCCGACACGATAAGCAAAAATCTGTAATGTTAAGTCTAGAAAATTTTGGAACGATGTTCATATATTCAATTGACCAATGACCATTTCCGAAGATTCACGAACAACTATTTGTAAATAGATAACATATATATTTAAATAAATAGGTATTTATAATTTGAAATATAATTTAGAATATTATATGATATGATTATTAGGATTGATATTGTAAAATAAATAAAATAAAATGCGATTAATGGAAACTATATTTAAGAATATATAGATATATATAAATTACTTGTAAATATATAAGGTTATATTAAATCTATTTATTTAAAAATATATAATATATATTTATTTTAGTAATTAACTTTACTATTTTAAAATTGATTATATATAGAAAGGGAGTATAAATGATTTCGAGCTTAATTAGTAAACGACAGTGACACTCGGTTGACGTTTCGTTAGTTTTAATATAGATACAATACACGTTCATGAATGATTGAGATAAAAGTTGGATTGTAAATTGATTACGAAGATTTTAGATTTGTTAAAAATATTTTTACATTTTTAAGTTTAAACATTAGTACTCCGTACATATAAATTGGAACAGAAAATAAATAATTATTGAACCTTTTTGATCAGGTTTCAAACAATTAATGAGTGGAATAATTAAATATATTTAATCTAAAAATTTGGGGATTTTAGGAACACTTTTATACGACAAATGTTTAGCAATGGGCACGATATAACACTGTGTGGAAAAACTGTCGGCAGAATAGGGGAGAGATATTTTACTCTTTCATGCACGTTTAATCATTTGAATAAATGTATTATTATTATATTATTTACTTTATCATTCATAATTCTATTATTCTATATATAATATGCATATACATATAGATAGATGATCAACCAAGTCTATCACCACCTCACAACCTTCACCTTAATCCAGACGAACGATCATCACCATTTCAACTCCTAACTTCTGTCCCGTTACTGTTTCAGAACGAGACCATCAACAACTCAAAATAAACTGCAAATCGACACCATTTCACCTCCAATATTGCAGCTATCTGTTCTCAGTTTCAGCTGTTAATCGAGACCCATAACACAGCCGAAACCCACCTTTAATCACCTCTATAAATCATCATAGTTGCTACTTAATTATTGCTAATTCATGTTCCGTTTTTACAGCCACCAAGAACCACTATACCATTATCATTTTTCACCCTCAACAAGTTGAAACCCATGATTGCCATTGTTGTTGAGTTTTTTTTTGTCACCCTAAACAACCACCACTCGAAACCATTGTGTTTTACTTCTATTACTATATCGATCATTAATCAAACCCTTAACCACCTTTCGAAACATCACCACTACCACCTCCTTAAATTGACAACCACACGAATCACCACCCTCCACTATTTCAAGCCGTTGAGAACTCTACCACCAAAAGAACCAACAATCATAACCATAAACCACCGGTGTTACCATCATGATCAAACCGTCATCAACACCATACGGACCACCACCCCACTCTTTTGTCTTTCTTATGATTTCGTTGGAACATAGTCTCAAATAACCACCACCGAGAGCCTTGACAACCGCCACCATAACTATTGGCAACCACCACCATAACAATCACCAAACCTCACGTAAACCACCAACCATAACCTGTGTAATCATCTCTGCTATCTGTTTCTGTTGAGCATCATAAAACTACACAACACCACCATGGTTCCATCATATTATTTATATATATTTTTTCTGTTCGCAAGTTGCTGCTATGCAGCCTGTTAACCTTCCTTCAAGACACCTCAAAAATCATCACACCACTTCTATATTTTTTGTTACGTGGACTGCCATGCTGCAGCTTATATTTTTTTTATCCCTTTTCTATTTACAAAGAATATGAAGAGAAAAGTGGATGATGAATTAATGAGCTGTAAAGTTACCAAATGTTTGTCTCCCACTATGAAAATCCAAACTGCCGTATTTCATTTCTATTCTGGCCAATTTACTTTATAGACTTCACTTGGGCAGTGAGTTAGTCATTGGGCCGAGATAATATTCAGTTTCCTACTTGGGCCGAAATTTTGTATTGAGATCCGCTGTGTTATTGGGCCGAAGAACTGGGCTTATTGATGAAATTGTTTGATGAACTGTGGAAGTATTTAAATTATAGCAAGATAGTTTAGGATGATAATGACCGAATTATGATAGTTAGGTTAATGACAATTGATAATGGTAACGGTTTATGATGAAAACAATGAACGTGATTGATTGAATCTTGGTGAAAAAAAAGAGAAAATGAAACAGACTAAAACGGGTTAAAAGAATTTAAGAGTTAGTTAAATTGGAAAGATACAAGGCTGAGTGGTAGTTAAGGATGTTTACGGGTTAGCGGGACGTCACGAGTTCAAACCCGGACTTGGGCATTTCCTTAAGGGCTACTCCTTTGAGGTAGTAAAACTATTATTGTTATTATTATTATTATTATTATTATTATTATCATTTTATTAAAAGTATCACTATAATTAAAATTATCAAAATTATTATTTTTATCATTATTATTATCCTTAATAGAATTATCAATATTATTATCAATATAATTTTTATGATTAGCATTATTATTTATTAACACCTATATTAATATAATAACAAAAATATTATTATTATTATTAAGTTCATATTAACAATATTATTATAACAAATAAATATTTTCTAAATAAGAATACATTTATAAGATATATAAATTAAGAATAAATTTATCCGACTACAATTATGTGTGTTAATATATATACAAATGATATAGGTTCGTGAATCCGAGGCCAACCCTACACTTATTCAATGATGATATATGTATTTTTACTGCAAAATACAATATGGTGAGTATATAGTCCCTTTTTAAACTTTAAATATTTTTGGGCTGAGAATACATGCGCTATTTTTATAAATGATTTACGTTATGGACACAAGTGACTAAAATTACGTTCTACATGGGTTTGAATCAAAAATCCCCTAGCTTGGTAACTTTAACTATTGGTTTATGAACTGGTAGGCGCGAATCCTAAAGATAGATCTATCGGGTTTTACACCCCCACCCAGATGTTGTTCTAGTCACTACTAAACTAGAAGAACGGGTGTTTAGTACTTCGAGGTTAACGGAACGCACTTGATTCGGTGCACATATTTTATAACTCAGGGGTACACACTCTTGTTAAGGCTAGTTACCGGGTGCCCACTGCTTGGAATGCTTTTCATACACTTGCGAGTGTATTATGTTTATAAATATGAAATCTTGTAGTCCATAGTTATAACGCTGCTAGCATCAAACCTATATATCTCACCAACTTTATGTTGACTTTTTAAAGCATGTTATTCTCAGGTACGAATTAAGTCTTCCGCTGTGCATTTGCTCATTTTAAGGACATTACTTGGAGTCGATCATCGCGATGGGACCAACTGTTGATGACTTCGTCCGGAGGATTAGGACCGGTTGTTACAAACCATAGCAATTTGATTCACTCAAAACGGATTTAAAATGAAGAAGTTATGGGTAAAACAAGATTGGATAATTTTTCTCATTTTAGCTACGTGAAAATTGGTAACAAATCTATTCCAACCATAACTTAATCAACTTGTATTGTATATTATGTAATCTTGAGATACCATAGACACGTATACAATGTTTCGACCTATCATGTCGACACATCTATATATATTTCGGAACAACCATAGACACTCTATATGTGAATGTTGGAGTTAGCTATACAGGGTTGAGGTTGATTCCAAAATATATATAGTTTGAGTTGTGATCAATACTGAGATACGTATACACTGGGTCGTGGATTGATTCAAGATAATATTTATTGATTTATTTCTGTACATCTAACTGTGGACAACTAGTTGTAGGTTACTAACGAGGACAGCTGACTTAATAAACTTAAAACATCAAAATATATTAAAAATGTTGTAAATATATTTTGAACATACTTTGATATATATGTATATATTGTTATAGGTTCGTGAATCAACCAGTGGCCAAGTCTTACTTCCCGACGAAGTAAAAATCTGTGAAAGTGAGTTATAGTCCCACTTTTAAAATCTAATATTTTTGGGATGAGAATACATGCAGGTTTTATAAATGATTTACAAAATAGACATAAGTACGTGAAACTACATTCTATGGTTGAATTATCGAAATCGAATATGCCCCTTTTTATTAAGTCTGGTAATCTAAGAATTAGGGAACAGACACCCTAATTGACGCGAATCCTAAAGATAGATCTATTGGGCCCAACAAGCCCCATCCAAAGTACCAGATGCTTTAGTACTTCGAAATTTATATCATATCCGAAGGGTGTCCCGGAATGATGGGGATATTCTTATATATGCATCTTGTTAATGTCGGTTACCAGGTGTTCACCATATGAATGATTTTTATCTCTATGTATGGGATGTGTATTGAAATATGAAATCTTGTGGTCTATTATTATGATTTGATATATAGGTTAAACCTATAACTCACCAACATTTTTGTTGACGTTTTAAGCATGTTTATTCTCAGGTGATTATTAAGAGCTTCCGCTGTCGCATACTTAAATAAGGACGAGATTTGGAGTCCATGCTTGTATGATATTGTGTAAAAACTGCATTCAAGAAACCTATTTTGTTGTAACATATTTGTATTGTAAACCATTATGTAATGGTCGTGTGTAAACAGGATATTTTAGATTATCATTATTTGATAATCTACGTAAAGCTTTTTAAACCTTTATTTATGAAATAAAGGTTATGGTTTGTTTTAAAAATGAATGCAGTCTTTGAAAAACGTCTCATATAGAGGTCAAAACCTCGCAACGAAATCAATTAATATGGAACGTTTTTAATCAATAAGAACGGGACATTTCAATGACGACCTCGATCAAATTTCGGGACGAAATTTCTTTAACGGGAAGGTACTGTGACGACTCGGGAATTTTTGACCAAATATAAACTTAATCTTTATTTGATTTCGAACGATAAGCAAAGTCTGTAAATCTGAGTCTAATAAATTATGAACTGTTTCACATGTTCAATTGACCCTCGACCAGTTTCGACGATTCACGAACCACTATTTGTAAATAGATATATATATATATTTATATATATTAATTATTATAAATTAAAATATTATAAGAGTTAATTAATTGTGTAAATAAGCAAGTTAAACTCAAACGTATATAATAAACGGTGATCCGAAAATGAGTTTTATAAATTATAGACTTATTAATAATATATTTTGATGTTATTTGATAAATTTTAAAACTTTTTATATTTTACTCAGGGATGGGAGTGTATAATTAATGTAATTTTTATTTCATAGTTAATGATTGTATTTTATACCATAATGACCAAAATAAATAAATATAGTTAATTTAAAAATATGGGATATTTTCTGAACACTTTTATCCGCCACTAATTATCAACGGGGTACGAATTTCTGTCCGTGAGAAACTGTCGGTAACATATGGACAAGTGTATTCACGTGAATGTAATTCGATTACTGTACCTGCAAGTGTCAATTGAATTTTATTATTATATTATATTATTATATTATAATTAATATTATTAATTACTGTATGATATGTATGATATATGCTTTTAACCGAATCCATCAATGTGTCCTTATTTTATTCATTAATATCTCTACTATCATAAATTATGATATACAAACGAATACAGTCACCACTTTTTCCTTCTAATTGATTCCGTGTTTTACTGTCTTACTATTTCAAATTGGTATCCACGTAATTCATAGCTTTATATATATATATATATATATATATATATATATATATATATATATATATATATATATATATATATATATATATATATATATATATATATATATATATATATATATATATAATATACAATGAGTGATAGAAATATATTAATCAATCTTCCTCAACACCATCTTCCACATCTTTCTTTCCTTTTTATGTTTGAATTCGATAACCACAAACCCAATTCAATCACCTCTTGAATCACTTGAATCACCAAGAACACTAACCATCTCTTTCTTTTTCCTCTTCTACAACAAATTCGCCACCACTACATCACCAAACCATCTTTTGTTGATGTGTACATGTTTCTGTTTGAAGCTATTGCTAAACGAGAGCTATACAACCAAAAAGCAAACGATCACTGTTGTTATCATGTTCCATCATCACTATAATCGAACCAACCTTGATTGTTTGTTATGATACTTCTTCGAAAAGACTGCAGCTACTTCTTTATGTTTGTTAACCGAACAAATCAACCCTCACCATCATTCTTAGATCATTGTTTGCTAATACCCATCGAGAATATCATCACCCACTTCATCTTCAAAAACCCACAATCGATTACCTTCTTGTTTGAGATCATCACCATCGATGACCAACATTACACAAACCCACATCACTAACCGGCATCACCATGCTTGTGAATCAAAATCGATTTCCATTACCTAAACCACCTTTGTTAAATACACGAGGGCTGAACCACAACACACTAAGACAATCACTATTCAACCTCACCTTCAAATCGTCATCACTTAATCACCACCTTGAATACCATCTATTCTCCACTACAGCAAACCCATAGAAGTTGCTAAAATACATTTAGTTAATTTCTGTTTCTGTTTTAGTCTTAACCCACAAAAAGACACCATCAACAACCCGAAACAACCACCATTGAGTACTGTTACTTCTACTCTAAATTTCTGTTTTCATTCACTAGTTCACAACCCTAATCATCACTCGCCATTACTACCTGCTGCTACTACATCTTGTTATTTTATAGTACGAAGAAGGAGAGTCGCCAAAAAGATGATACATAAGATCATTCATAATTATTGTTTATCCATACAAAGTATTAATATTTAAATTCTAGTGAGCTATCTTTGATAATGAATGAAGGATGAGATAATAAAGTTGATAATTTTAAAAAGGCATCCAAAGTCCACTTGTTTACAACCTGTCAACTTGCAAGTGACAAGGAAGGAATCAAATAGATGTCAATTTGTAGGGTACTTATGGGAATTATTATATGTCGATTATATCTTGTGTATCTGTTTCTTTTTTTTTAAACCGCCACCCAACATAGACCACAAAAAGAATTTCACTTTGTACTTGGGCTTAGTTGATTATCGGGCTTGATTTAAGTGATGGGCCGTAAACCTTCTTGATATAATCTGGGCCGATATGTTTATGTTGATTGAGCCATGTTCAAAACACTTAGCTCGACTACTAGGCTGCTGCCATTTTCCTTTTGTTATTATTTTACGATATCTGCTAGATGAGGACTGAAATACAATATAATGATAGTATTTAGGATCGTGGAATGATGAAGATGATGTTAAGTGATGATAATGATAACTTGAAAATGATGATGATCGTGAATGTCGATGCTAGGTGACTAACGAATATTAGGATGTGAGGTTAAGCGGAGGGAATGATCATGATTGTGATCATAACGATAATAGCGAAGATGATGATGGTTGGATTAGATTATGATCCGAGATGATGATGTTCCAATTAAGATTATGAATGATGATGATACGCTAAATTGATAGTAATAATTAAAATAAAATGATGATTGATGATAATGATGTTACAAAATAAGGATGATGTAATACTTGATGATGGTAACGGGAATGATCATGATGATGTGCACCGATGATGATGATTTGATGATGATTATGAATATGAAACACGAACATGATGATAGTAATGAAACATGAATATTGATGGAGATGTTTTGAAGATGATGATGAACGAAACCCTAATGTTACCCTTTGACTGCTACTACCAAATTACGAGTGTTATATATTTTTTTTATTGATTGATGCTTGAGGTTTAAATGAATCTGTTTATACTAGTTGGGCCGATTACTTCTGTTGTTGGGCTAGCAGATCCATTAAGCTTGATAATTCCTGTTGGGCCGAGAGATGGTTAATAAGATTTAGATTAGGAAGTAAATCTGAAAAGCGTATATAGTGTAGTGGTTGGGTGTGTTTCGGATTAAGCGAGGGGTCTTGAGTTCGAGCCCTGCCTGAGACATTTTTGCTAGGAAAAAGCTTGGAGGTAGTTACTCATTTTATTATTATTATTATTATTATTATTATTATTATTATTATTATTATTATTATTATTATTATTATTATTATTATTATTATTATTATTATTATTATTAGTATTTATTATTATTATTATTATCATTATTAATACAACATATATTACTTACAAAAATTTATCTAACACATATATAATACCTATGTTAATATTACAAACTATTTTATTTTCAAAATAAAATATTATTATTTATTATTAATTAAATTACATATAAGATATAAATATATTTTAATATAACCTTATATAAATTTTAATATATCATATATGTTTTACATAAAATACTCTAATAAGAATCTGATATATATAAATGTTAATTGTGTAATTAAAATATATAAAGTAGATATAATTAATATATTTATTTTGGGTAACATATGAATCATTAATAAAACTAGTATATCAATAATATCAACTTGTTTAAATGTTATTATATGTTTTAATATATATAACTGATATAGGTTCGTGAATTCGAGGCCAACCTTACACTTGTTCAATGTCGTCATATGTATTTTTACTACAAAATACAGTATGGTGAGTTTCATTACTCCCTTTTTAAATGCTTTTGCAATATATATTTTTGGGACTGAGAATACATGCGCTTTTATAAATGTTTTACGAAATAGACACAAGTAATTGAAACTACATTATATGGTTGAATGATCGAAGCCGAATATGCCCCTTTTGCTTAGTAACCTAATAATTAGTAAACCGATCTACTAATTGACGCGAATCCTAAAGATAGATCTATTGGGCCTAACAAACCCCATCCATGGTTGCGGATGCTTTAGTACTTCGATGTTGTTTTATCATGTCCGATGGATGTCCTAGAATGATAGGGGATATTCTTATATGCATCTTGTTAATGTCGTTTACCAGGTGTTCAATCCATATGAATAATTTTTGTCTCTTTGCATGGGACGTATATTTATGAGAATTGAAAATGAAAATCTTGTGGTCTATTAAAATGATGAAAATGATCGATTATGATAATCTAATGAACTCACCAACCTTTTGGTTGACACTTGAAAGCATGTTTATTCTCAGGTATTAAAGAAATCTTTCGCTATGCATTTGCTTATTTTAAAGATACTACTTGGAGTCATTCATGACATATTTCAAAAAGGACGTTGCATTCGAGTCGTTGAGTTCATCAAGATTATTATTAAGTCAATTATAATTGGTTATATTATGAAATGTTATGCATGCTGTCAAGTTTCGATGTAATGAAAGTTTGTCTTTCAAAAATGAATGCAATATTTGTAAAATGTATCATATAGAGGTCAAGTACCTCGCGATGTAATCAAATGTAATGTATTCGTCCAGATGGATTAGGACGGGTCCTTTCAAAATGGATCCAATCTTCAACCGAAATTGTTTTATCACATTAGCCACATAATTCAGCATAATTATGTGGCAAATGTAATATGTTCAAAAATGTGTTTTGTGGACATAATTATTATCAAAACGAAACTATAGTAATATATATGCATTCAATACAAAATTTAAAAAAAACCATAAAAGAGTTATGAATTGAGGGATATCAAAAAGTGCCACTAAATAATTGAATCATTAAACCAAGATGTCGCAAAATTTGTAAGGATTTGTAGCTAGTGGGGTGATATTAACCTCAAAAAGATTCTCAATGTACCTAAATTCAATGTTACATAAATAAAAGTATCAAAATGGTATTTAAATATGCATAAAAATTTAAATCCAGAGGTAATAATTATCGTAAAATTTGAAAGTTCAAAATTCACCTTTTAAAAATAACAAAATGACTTTTACGACGTTGAAATTATTACGAATGGCAACAACCCTCTAGGAAGTCTTTCTCGTAGTGCCTTATGCAAGTTATCGTGCGATAATGGATCCATTCCTTAACTGAAATTGATTTATCACATTGGCCACATAATTCAGCATAATTATGTGGCAAACATAATGTATTCAAAAATGTGTTCTTTGACCATGAACTATTATTGAAACGAAACCATAATCAAATAAGTTAGCATTAAATATGAAATTTAAAACAAAAACAATAATTGAGTTATAGATTGAGAGATATCAAAAAGTGACATTAAATAATTGAACCATTAAACTAAAATGTCGCAAAACGTGTAAAGATTTGTGGCAAGTAGGTTGATGTTAACCTCAAAAATATTGTCAATATACCTAAATTCAATGTTACATAAATTACAAGTATCAAATGGTATTTAAATTTGCAAAAAATTCAAATGTAAAGCTCATAATTATCGAAAAATCTGAAAGTTCAAAATTCACCTTTTAAAAATAGCAAAACGACTTTTTCAGCGTTGAAACTATTTCGAATTGCATCAACCCTTTAGGAAGTCTTGCTCGTAGTGCCTTTCTCTAGCCATCGTGCGAAAATGGATTCAATCTTCAACCAAAATTGTTTTATCACATTGGCCACTTTAATTCAGCATAATTATGTGGTAAACTTAATGTGTTTAAAAATGTATTCTGCGGCCATTAATTATTATTGAAATGAAATTTTAGTCAAATATATTCGCAATCAATACGAAATTTTCAAACAAAAAGAATAATAGAGTTATGGATTGAGAGATATCAAAAAGTGTCACTAAATAATTGAACCATTAAACCAACATGTCGCAAAATGTGTAAGGATTTGTGGCTAGTTGTAGTGACCCGAACTTTTCCATGTTTTTATATATTAAATGAAATTGATATTTACATGATTAAATGTTTCCAACATGTTAAGAAATCAAACTTGTTAAGACTTGATTAATTGAAATAGGTTTCATATAGACAATTGACCAACCAAGTTGACTGGTGATTCACGAACGTTAAAACTTGTAAAAACTATATGATGACATATATATGGATATATATATAGTTAACATGATATTATAATAAGTAAACATAACATTAAGTATATTAACAATGAACTACATATGTAAAAGCAAGACTACTAACTTAATGATTTTGAAACGAGACATATATGTAACGATTATCGTTGTAACGACATTTAATGAATATATATATCATATTAAGAGATATTCATACATCATATTATCATGATAATATAATAATTTAAAATCTCATTTGATATTATAAACATTGGGTTAACAACAATTAACAAGATCGTTAACCTAAAGGTTTCAAAACAACACTTACATGTAACGACTAACGATGACTTAACGACTCAGTTAAAATGTATATACATGTAGTATTTTAATATGTATTCATACACTTTTGAAAGACTTCAAGACACTTATCAAAATACTTCTACTTAACAAAAATGCTTACAATTACATCCTCGTTCAGTTTCATCAACAAATCTACTCGTATGCACCCGTATTCGTACTCGTACAATACACAGCTTTTAGATGTATGTTCTATTGGTATATACACTATAATGATCTGCTCTTAGGATCCCATGTGAGTCACCTAACACATGTGGGAACCATCATTTGGAAACTAGCATGAAATATCTCATAAAATTACAAAAATATGAGTAATTATTCATGACTTATTTACATGAAAACAAAATTACATATCCTTTATATCTAATCCATACACCAACGACCAAAAATACCTACAAACACTTTCATTCTTCAATTTTCTTCATCTAATTGATCTCTATCAAGTTCTATCTTCAAGATCTAAGTGTTCTTCATAAATTCTACAAGTTCTAGTTTCATAAAATCAAGAATACTTCCAAGTTTGCTAGCTTACTTCCAATCTTGTAGAGTGATCATCCAACCTCAAGAAATCTTTCTTATTTACAGTAAGATATCTTTCTAATACAAGGTAATACTCATATTCAAACTTTTATTCAATTTCTATAACTATAACAATCTTATTTCGAGTGGAAATCTTACTTGAACTTGTTTTTCGTGTCATGATTCTGCTTCAAGAACTTTCAAGCCATCCAAGGATCCTTTGAAGCTAGATCCATTTTTCTCATTTCCAGTAGCTTTATCCAGGAAACTTGAGGTAGTAATGATGTTCATAACATCATTCGATTCATACATATAAAGCTATCTTATTCGAAGGTTTAAACTTGTAATCACTAGAACATAGTTTAGTTAATTCTAAACTTGTTCGCAAACAAAAGTTAATCCTTCTAACTTGACTTTTAAAATCAACTAAACACATGTTCTACATCTATATGATATGCTAACTTAATGATTTAAAACCTGGAAACACGAAGAACACTGTAAAACCGGACATACGCCGTCGTAGTAACATCGCGGGCTATTTTGGGTTAGTTAATTAAAAATTATGATAAACTTTGATTTAAAAGTTGTTCTTCTAGAAAAATTATTTCTCTTATGAACATGAAACTATATCCAAAAATCATGGTTAAACTCAAAGTGGAAGTATGTTTTCTAAAAGGGTCATCTAGACATCGTTCTTTCGACTGAAATGACTACCTTTACAAAAACGACTTGTAACTTATATTTCTGACTATAAACCTATACTTTTTCTGTTTATATTCATAAAATAGATTTCAATATGAAACCATAGCAATTTGATTCACTCAAAACGGATTTAAAATGAAGAAGTTATGGGCAAAACAAGATTGGATAATTTTTCTTGTTGTAGCAACGTGAAAATTGGTAACAAATCTATATTAATCATATCCTAGCTAACTTATATTGTATTATACATGTATTCTAATATATTATGTAATCTTTGGATACCATAGACACGTATGCAAATGTTTTGACATATCATATCGACCCATGTGTATATATTATTTGGAACAACCATAGACACTCTATATGTAGTAATGAGGGAGTTAGCTATACAGGGTTGAGGTTGATTCCAAAAATATATATATACTTTGAGTTGTGATCTAGCCTGAGACGTGTATACACTGGGTCGTGGATTGATTCAAGATAATATATATATCAATTTTTTTCTGTACATCTAACGTTGGACAACTAGTTGTAGGTTACTAACGATGACAGCTGACTTAATAAACTTAAAACATCATAATGTATTAAAAGTGTTGTAAATATATTTTTAATATACTTTGATATATATATGTACATATTTGTTATAGGTTCGCGAATCGACCAGTGGCCAAGTCTTACTTCCCGATGAAGTAAAAATCTGTGAAAGTGAGTTATAGTCCCACTTTTAAAATCTAATATTTTTGGGATGAGAATACATGCAGGTTTTATAAATGATTTACAAAATAGACACAAGTACGTGAAACTACATTCTATGGTTGAATTATCGAAATCGAATATGCCCCTTTTTATTAAGTCTGGTAATCTAAGAATTAGGGAACAGACACCCTAATTGACGCGAATCCTAAAGATAGATCTATTGGGCCTAACAAACCCCATCCAAAGTACCGGATGCTTTAGTACTTCGAAATTTATATCATATCCGAAGGGTGTCCCGGAATGATGGGGATATTCTTATATATGCATCTTATTAATGTCGGTTACCAGGTGTTCACCATATGAATGATTTTTATCTCTATGTATGGGATGCGTATTGAAATATGAAATCTTGTGGTCTATTGTTACGATTTGATATATATGTAGGTTAAACCTATAACTCACCAACATTTTTGTTGACATTTAAAGCATGTTCATGCTCAGGAGAATACTAAGAGTTTCCGCTGTTGCATACTAAAATAAGGACAAGATTTGGAGGCCATGTTTGTATGATATTGTGTAAAAACTGCATTCAAGAAACATATGTCGTTGTAATATATTTCTATTGTAAACCATTATGTAATGGTCGTGTGTAAACTGTATATTTTAGATTATCATTATTTGATAATCTACGTAATGCTTTTGAAACCTTTATTGATAAAATAAAGGTTATGGTTGTTTTTAAAATAAATGCAGTCTTTGAAAAACGTCTCATATAGAGGTCAAAACCTCGCAACGAAATTAATTAATATGGAATGTTTATAATTAATATGAACGGGACATTTCAGTTGGTATCCGAGCGTTGGTCTTAGAGAACCAGAAAATTTGCATTAGTGTGTCTTATCGAGTTTGTTAGGATGCATTAGTGAGTCTGGACTTCGACCGTGTTTTCTTTATTATTAAAGATGTAAATATTATGTGATATATTAATCTCTTAACATGTTTGATATTGTGTGATAGATGTCTACCTCTACCCCAAATCCCATTGACTCACCTAATAATAACGAAGAGTTGAATATATATTGGCAAGATTCATAAGTTCTCGAAGAACCGAAAGAAGAGGAAACGGAACTGGAAGAAGAGGAACCGGAAGAAGAGGAACCAGAAGAAGAGGAACCGGAATAAGAAGAGGTTCCAGAGGGGGAAATAGTAGAAACCACAGAAAACCGGTCAAATAAAAGAAAATCCTCAACCAATGGACCAAAGTTAATAATGGTCAATGGTGTTTCCGCTAAGGAAGCAAAATATTGGGAAAATTACCAATTTTCCGATGAATCGGATCCTGATGAGGATTCCGATGATGTTATAGAAATTACCCCGACCCAATTTAATGAGGCAAAATAAAATAATAAGGGAAAAGGCATCAAAATAGAGAAATCTGATTCCGACCCCGATGAACTTTATATGTACCGTCAACACCCGTATTTTCAATATCGTGACAATAACCCAGGAACCTCTAAACCACCAGGTTTTTCTAAACCAATGTGAAAAACGACGACTCGTATTAGAGGAACATCATATATCCCTAGAAGATTAGGAAAAAGAACCAAGTCCGAAGAAAAAGAAACCAGTGATTCAGATTAGAGGGGTGTGAGCATGTTGTGTAATAAATGTATTGTAGTGTGCTTGTACTTTTATGTTCTATGTAAAAATTGCTTGTATTGTTTGTTTTTACGAATCTAATCCTTGTCTATTTTACAGTATAAAAACAAAATGGACATTAAGGGTAGACATCCGAATATTTTAGAAGACCTATCAGAGGATATGATTGAGGAAATCTTATCTAGAGTCGGTCAGAATTCATCAGCACATTTAGTTATGGCGAAATTAACTTGTCAAACATTTAAAAGACTTTCCAGAAATGCCTTAGTTTATAAAAGGCTTTCCTTTGATAGGTGGGGTATATCACATTGGGGAGACTTTAAGTTACATCGTGTTTTCTTTAAAGCGTTAAATGCGGAGAACCCAAATGCAATTTTACGCTACGGGTTAAGAACCTATTTTGACTCAACATATCCCAACATAGGATTTCGTGAATTAGAAAGAGCTTCTAACATGCAACATAAAGAAGCATGTTATGCTTACAAGTTAGTGATGTTCGCTTTTTACCAAAGTGGGGAAAAGGACATTGGATTGCAGCTTTTAAATAAAACTTTCCCACAAGTGACGGATTCAGTAGTTGGGGTGAGAAACAAGGTTTTTAGATTATTACGGGGCTGTTGGACATTACGAAACCCTCGTCCTTTTGACGACATTACAACATGCTGCCTAGCTAATGGTCATAACGGTTATTTTCCACAATACCAACGATGGGAAGTCGTCTTAGTAAAACCAGAATGCATGACTTGTTTCTGGACTTATGAATTACGTGTCTTTTTTCCTTTGCTGAACAACTTGCGTATTAACTAGATTTATCTTCAAAACTATCCTGTATCATAGTGTACTATATTTCATGTTATATGTAATATAGCGAAGTTGTAAGTTTGAAGAATATTTGTATGTGATATATTATTATAATCAGTTTATAATATGGAATTGTAGTAGTTGAATTGTATATTAGCTACTAAGTATGAACTTAACGGGTAGGTAGTACCCGAATTTAAACTTATAAAACGCTAATATGAAGAAAAAGCTTTTATAAATGAGTTCATATTATGCTACGAGATACTATTGACTACTCTTAATATTCTGTATGATTAAATTGTTTCATTTGACTATTTTGAAGGAAATGGCACCGACTACTCGACACACCTTGAATATGAGCGAAGAGGAATTTCGTGCCTTTCTTGCTTTAAACATAGCTGCAGTACAGGCCGCGCTACATACCAACAATAACTCTGAATCTAGCAATACAGCTAACGGCGCAAGAAATCGTGTAGGATGCTCCTACAAGGAATTCACGGCCTGCAAACCTTCAGAATTTGATGGGACCGAAGGACCAATCGGATTGAAATGGTGGACCGAGAAAGTTGAATCGGTGTTTGCCATAAGTAAGTGTGTTGAAGGAGACAAAGTAAAGTACGCTACGCATACCTTCACAGGTATTGCGTTAACATGGTGGAATACCTATCTAGAGCAAGTGGGACAAGATGCTGCTTACGCGCTACCGTGGTCAGCATTCAAGCACTTGATGAACGAGAAGTACCGTCCCAGAACCGAGGTCAATAAGCTTAAGTCAGAACTTAGAGGGTTACGAACACAGGGATTCGATATTACTTCGTACGAAAGACGATTCACAGAATTGTGCCTATTGTGTCCAAGAGCGTTCGAAGATGAGGAAGAGAAGATTGACGCGTTTGTGAAAGGGTTACCGGAGAGAATCCAAGAAGATATAAGTTCACACGAGCCTGCCTCCATACAAAAGGCATGTAGAATGGCTCACAAACTAGTGAACCAGATTGAGGGAAGAATTAAAGAACAGGCGGCCGAAGAGGCCAACGTGAAGTTAGTCAAAAGAAAGTGGGAGGAAAACGGTGATAAGAGTCACCAAAACAACAACAACTATCCCAACAATCGCAACATCAATCGCAACTACAACAAACGGCACAACAACAACAACTACAACAATCATCCCAACAATGATAACAATCGCAACAACAATATCAATCAGAAGCAGCTATGCCAAAGGTGTTAAAAGTATCACTCGGGGTTCTGCACCAAATTTTGCAACAAGTGTAAAAGAAATGGTCATAGCTCGGCGAAGTGTGAGGTCTACGGACCAGGGGTTAACAGAACGAAAGGAACAAATAGTGTCGAAACGAGTAATGGCGGAGCAAGTAGTGTCGGAGCAAGTTATGCCAATGTAGTTTGTTATAAATGTGAAAAACCGGGCCACATTATTAGAAATTGCCCGAACCAGGAGAACACGAATGGACAAGGCCACGGAAGACTTTTCAATATTAATGCGGCAGAGGCACAGGAAGACCCGAAGCTTGTTACGGGTACGTTTCTTATTGACAATAAATCTGCTTACGTTTTATTTGATTCGGGTGCGGATAGAAGCTATATGAGTAGAGATTTTTGTGCTAAATTAAGTTGTCCATTGAGGCCGTTGGATAGTAAATTTTTACTCGAATTAGCAAATGGTAAATTAATTTCAGCAGATTATATATGCCGGAATCGAGAAATTAAACTGGGTAGCGAAATATTTAAGATTGATTTGATACCAGTAGAGTTAGGGAGTTTTGATGTAATAGTTGGCATGGACTGGCTGAAGAAGGTGAAAGCAGAGATCGTATGTTATAAAAATGCAATTCGCATTGTACGAGAAGAAGGAGAACCCTTAATGGTGTACAGAGAAAAGGGCAACACGAAGCTACATCTTATTAGTAATTTGAAGGCACAAAAACTTATAAGAAAAGGTTGCTATGCTGTTCTAGCACACGTCGAGAAAGTACAAACTGAAGAAAAGAGCATCAATGATGTTCCCGTCGCAAAAGAATTTCCCGATGTATTTCCGAAAGAATTACCGGGACTACCTCCACATCGATCTGTTGAATTTCAAATATATCTTATACCAGGAGCTGCACCAATAGCTCGTGCTCCTTATAGACTCGCACCCAGCGAGATGAAAGAACTGCAAAGCCAACTGCAAGAACTATTAGAACGTGGTTTCATTCGACCAAGCACATCACCATGGGGAGCTCCTGTTTTGTTTGTCAAGAAGAAGGATGGTACATTTAGGTTGTATATTGACTACAGAGAGTTGAATAAACTTACCATCAAAAACCGTTATCCACTGCCGAGAATTGACGACTTATTTGATCAACTACAAGGCTCGTCGGTTTATTCGAAGATCGATTTACGTTCTGGATATCATCAAATGCGAGTAAAGGAGGATGATATTCCAAAAACAGCTTCTAGGATGCGTTATGGTCATTACGAGTTTATGGTTATGCCGTTTGGATTGACTAACGCACCAGCTGTGTTCATGAACCTTATGAACCGAGTGTGTGGGCCATATCTTGACAAGTTTGTCATTATTTTCATCGATGACATACTTATTTACTCAAAGAATGATCAAGAGCACGAAGAACATTTGAGAAAAGTGCTAGAAGTATTGAGGAAAGAAAAACTGTACGCTAAGTTTTCAAAGTGTGCATTTTTGTTAGAAGAAGTTCAATTCCTCGGTCACATAGTGAACAAAGAAGGTATCCAGGTGGACCCGACAAATATCGAAACCGTTGAAAAGTGGGAAACCCCAAAAACTCCGAAGCATATACGTCAATTTTTAGGATTGGCTGGTTACTACAGAAGATTCATCCAAGATTTCTCCAAAATAGCAAAACCCTTGACTGCATTAACGCATAAAGGGAAGAAATTTGAATGGAAGGATGAACAAGAGAAGGCGTTTCAATTATTGAAGAAAAAGCTAACTACGGCACCTATATTGTCATTGCCTGAAGGGAATGATGATTTTGTGATTTTTTGTGACTCATCAAAGCAAGGTCTCGGTTGTGTATTAATGCAATGGACGAAGGTGATTGCTTATGCGTCTAGACAATTGAAGATTCACGAGCAAAATTATACGACGCATGATTTGGAATTAGGCGTGGTTGTTTTTGCATTAAAGACTTGGAGGCACTACTTATATGGGGTCAAAAGTATTATATATACCGACCACAAAAGTCTTCAACACATATTTAATCAGAAACAACTGAATATGAGGCAGCGTAGGTGGATTGAATTGTTGAATGATTATGACTTTGAGATTCGTTACCACCCGGGGAAGGCAAATGTGGTAGCCGACGCCTTGAGCAGAAAGGACAGAGAACCCATTCGAGTAAAATCTATGAATATAATGATTCACACTAACCTTACTACTCAAATAAAGGAGGCGCAACAAGGAGTTCTAAAAGAGGGAAATTTAAAGGATGAAATACCCAAAGGATTGGAGAAGCATCTTAATATTCGGGAAGACGGAACCCGGTATAGGGCTGAAAGAATTTGGGTACCAAAATTTGGAGATATGAGAGAAATGGTACTTAGAGAAGCTCATAAAACCAGATACTATATACATCCTGGAACGGGGAAGATGTACAAGGATCTTAAGAAACATTTTTGGTGGCCAGGTATGAAAGTCGATATCGCTAAATATGTAGGAGAATGTTTGACGTGTTCTAAGGTCAAAGCTGAACATCAGAAACCATCAGGTCTACTACAACAACCTAAAATCCCGGAATGGAAATGGGAAAACATTACCATGGATTTCATTACTAAATTTCCAAGGACTGCAAGTGGTTATGATACTATTTGGGTAATAGTTGATCGTCTCATCAAGTCAGCACACTTTCTGCCAATAAGAGAAGATGACAAGATGGAGAAGTTAGCACGACTGTATTTGAAGGAAGTCGTCTCCAGACATGGAATACCAATCTCTATTATCTCTGATAGGGATGGCAGATTTATTTCAAGATTCTGGCAGACATTACGGCAAGCATTAGGAACTCGTCTAGACATGAGTACTGCCTATCATCCACAAACTGATGGGCAGAGCGAAAGGACGATACAAATACTTGAAGACATGCTACGAGCATGTGTTATTGATTTCGGAAACAGTTGGGATCGACATCTACCGTTAGCAGAATTTTCCTACAACAACAGCTATCATTCAAGCATTGAGATGGCGCCGTTTGAAGCACTTTATGGTAGAAAGTGCAGGTCTCCAATTTGTTGGAGTGAAGTGGGGGATAGACAGATTACGGGTCCGGAGATAATACAAGAAACTACCGAGAAGATCATCCAAATTCAACAACGGTTGAAAATTGCCCAAAGTCGACAAAAGAGCTACGCCGACATTAAAAGAAAAGATATAGAATTTGAAATTAGAGAGATGGTCATGCTTAAGGTTGCACCTTGGAAAGGTGTTGTTCGATTTGGTAAACGCGGGAAATTAAATCCAAGGTATATTGGACCATTCAAGATTATTGATCGTGTCGGACCAGTAGCGTACCGACTTGAGTTTCCTCAACAACTTGCGAATGTACATAACACTTTCCACGTCTCGAATTTGAAGAAATGTTTTGTTAAAGAAGATCTCACTATTCCATTGGACGAAATCCAAATCAATGAAAAACTTCAATTCATTGAAGAACCCGTCGAAATAATGGATCGTGAGGTTAAGAGACTTAAACAAAACAAGATACCGATTGTTAAGGTTCTATGGAATGCTCGTAGTGGACCCAAGTTCACCTGGGAG
Source organism: Rutidosis leptorrhynchoides (assembly GCF_046630445.1). Lineage (NCBI taxonomy): Eukaryota > Viridiplantae > Streptophyta > Magnoliopsida > Asterales > Asteraceae > Rutidosis > Rutidosis leptorrhynchoides. Next base: position 139,374,816 of record NC_092339.1, read on the forward strand.
CGTGAAGATCAGATGAAGAAGAAATACCCGCATCTATTTCCAGAAGATTCGACAACACTTTCAACAGCTTAAAATTTCGGGACGAAATTTATTTAACGGGTAGGTACTGTAGTGACCCGAACTTTTCCATGTTTTTATATATTAAATGAAATTGATATTTACATGATTAAATGTTTCCAATATGTTAAGCAATCAAACTTGTTAAGACTTGATTAATTGAAATAGGTTTCATATAGACAATTGACCACCCAAGTTGACCGGTGATTCACGAACGTTAAAACTTGTAAAAACTATATGATGACATATATATGGATATATATATAGTTAACATGATATTATGATAAGTAAACATATCATTAAGTATATTAACAATGAACTATATATGTAAAAGCAGGAATACTAACTTAATGATTTTGAAACGAGACATATATGTAACGATTATCGTTGTAACGACATTTAATGTATATATATCATATTAAGAGATATTTATACATCATATTATCATGATAATATAATAATTTAAAATCTCATTTGATATTATAAACATTGGGTTAACAACATTTAACAAGATCGTTAACCTAAAGGTTTCAAAACAACACTTACATGTAACGACTAACGATGACTTAACGACTCAGTTAAAATGTATATACATGTAGTGTTTTAATATGTATTCATACACTTTTGAAAGACTTCAAGACACTTATCAAAATACTTCTACTTAACAAAAATGCTTATAATTACATCCTCGTTCAGTTTCATCAACAATTCTACTCGTATGCACCCGTATTCGTACTCGTACAATACACAGCTTTTAGATGTATGTACTATTGGTATATACAATCTAATGATCAGCTCTTAGGAGCCCATGTGAGTCACCTAACACATGTGGGAACCATCATTTGGAAACTAGCTTGAAATATCTCATAAAATTACAAAAATATGAGTAATCATTCATGACTTATTTACATGAAAACAAAATTACATATCCTTTATATCTAATCCATACACCAACGACCAAAAACACCTACAAAAACTTTCATTCTTCAATTTTCTTCATCTAATTGATCTCTCTTAAGTTCTATCTTCAAGTTCTAAGTGTTCTTCATAAATTCTACAAGTTCTATTTTCATAAAATCAAGAATACTTCCAAGTTTGCTAGCTTACTTCCAATCTTGTAGAGTGATCATCCAACCTCAAGAAATCTTTCTTATTTACAGTAATATATCTTTCTAATACAATGTAATACTCATATTCAAACTTTGATTCAATTTCTATAACTATAACAATCTTATTTCGAGTGGAAATCTTACTTGAACTTGTTTTTCGTGTCATTATTCTGCTTCAAGAACTTTCAAGCCATCCAAGGATCCTTTGAAGCTAGATCCATTTTTATCATTTCCAGTAGCTTTATCCAGAAAACTTGAGGTAGTAATGATGTTCATAACATCATTCGATTCATACATATAAAGCTATCTTATTCGAAGGTTTAAACTTGTAATCACTAGAACATAGTTTAGTTAATTCTAAACTTGTTCGCAAACAAAAGTTAATCCTTCTTACTTGACTTTTAAAATCAACTAAACACATGTTCTATATCTATATGATATGCTAACTTAATGATTTAAAACCTGGAAACACGAAGAACACTGTAAAACCGGACATACGCCGTCGTAGTAACACCGCGGGCTGTTTTGGGTTAGTTAATTAAAAACTATGATAAACTTTGATTTAAAAGTTGTTCTTCTGGAAAAATGATTTTTCTTATGAGCATGAAACTATATCCAAAAATCATGGTTAAACTCAAAGTGGAAGTATGTTTTCTAAAATAGTCATCTACACGTCGTTCTTTCGACTGAAATGACTACCTTTACAAAAACGACTTGTAACTTATATTTCCGACTATAAACCTATACTTTTTCTGTTTAGATTCATAAAATAGAGTTCAATATGAAACCATAGCAATTTGATTCACTCAAAACGGATTTAAAATGAAGAAGTTATGGGTAAAACAAGATTGGATAATTTTTCTTGTTGTAGCCACGTGAAAATTGGTAACAAATCTATATTAATCATATCCTAGCTAACTTATATTGTATTATACATGTATTCTAATATATTATGTAATCTTGGGATACCATAGACACGTATGCAAATGTTTTGACATATCATATCGACCCATGTGTATATATTATTTGGAACAACCATAGACACTCTATATGTAGTAATGAGGGAGTTAGCTATACAGGGTTGAGGTTGATTCTAAAAATATATATACTTTGAGTTATGATCTAGCCTGAGACGTGTATACACTAGGTCATGGATTGATTCAAGATAATATATATCAATTTTTTTCTGTACATCTAACGTTGGACAACTAGTTGTAGGTTACTAACGAGGACAGCTGACTTAATAAACTTAAAACATCATAATGTATTAAAAGTGTTGTAAATATATTTTGAATATACTTTGATATATATGTACATATTTGTTATAGGTTCGTGAATCGACCAGTGGCCAAGTCTTACTTCCCGACGAAGTAAAAATCTGTGAGAGTGAGTTATAGTCCCACTTTTAAAATCTAATATTTTTGAGATGAGAATACATGCAGGTTTTATAAATGATTTACAAAATAGACACAAGTACGTGAAACTGCATTCTATGGTTGAATTATCGAAATCGAATATGCCCCTTTTTATTAAGTCTGGTAATCTAAGAATTAGGGAACAGACACCCTAATTGACGCGAATCCTAAAGATAGATCTATTGGGCCTAACAAACCCCATCCAAAGTACCGGATGCTTTAGTACTTTGAAATTTATATCATATCCGAAGGGTGTCCTGGAATGATGGGGATATTCTTATATATGCATCTTGTTAATGTCGGTTACCAGGTGTTCACCATATGAATGATTTTTATCTCTATGTATGGGATGCGTATTGAAATATGAAATCTTGTGGTCTATTATTACGATTTGATATATATGTAGGTTAAACCTATAACTCACCAACATTTTTGTTGACGTTTAAAGCATGTTTATTCTCAGGAGAATAATAAGAGCTTCCGCTGTTGCATACTAAAATAAGGACAACATTTGGAGTCCATGTTTGTATGATATTGTGTAAAAACTTCATTCAAGAAACATATGTCGTTGTAATATATTTCTATTGTAAACCATTATGTAATGGTCGTGTGTAAACAGTATATTTTAGATTATCATTATTTGATAATCTACGTAATGCTTTTGAAACCTTTATTGGTAAAATAAAGGTTATGGTTGTTTTTAAAATAAATGCAGTCTTTGAAAAACGTCTCATATAGAGGTCAAAACCTCGCAACGAAATCAATTAATATGGAACGTTTATAATCAATATGAACGGGACATTTAACTAGTGGGGTTATATTAACCTCAAAAAGATTCTCAATTTACCTAAATTAAATATTACATAAGTAACAAGTATCAAAATGTTATTTGAATATGCATAAAAATTCAATTGCAATGGTAATAATTGTTAAAAAATCTGAAAGTTCAAAATTCAACTTTAAAAAATAGCAAAATGACTTTTTCGGCGTTGAAACTACTTCGAATGGAAGCAACCCTTTATGAAGTCTTTCTCGCAGTTCCTTTCTCTAGTCATCGTGCGAAAATAGATCCAATCTTTAATTGAAATTGTTTTATCACACTGGCCACATAATTCAGCATAATTATGTGGCAAACGTAATGTGTTCACAAGTGTATTCTGCGGCCATTCATTATTATCGAAACGAAACTATAGTCAAATATATTTGTATTCAATACGAAATTCTAAAACTAAAACAATAATAGAGTTATAGATTGAGAGATATTAATAAGTGCCACTAAATAATTGAACTATTAAACTAAGATGTCGCAAAACGTGTAAGGATTTGTGGCAAGTGGTGTGATATTAACCTCAAAAAAAAATTCAATGTACCTAAATTCAATGTTACATCAATAACAACTATCAAAATGGTATTTTAATATGCATAAATATTTAAATGCAAAGGTAATAATTATCAAGAAATCTGAAAGTTCAAAATTCACCTTTTAAAAATAGCAAAACGATGTTTTAAGCGTTGAAACTATATCGAATGGCAGAAACCTTATAGGAAGTCTTTCTCGTAGCGCCTTTCTCTAGTCATCGTGCGAAAATGGATCCAATCTTCAACCAAAGTTGTTTTATCACACCGGCCACATAATTCAGCATAATTATTTGGCAAACGTAATATGTATCAAAATGGTATTTAAATATGCATAAAAATTTAAATGCAGAGGTAATAATTATCGAAAAATCTAAAAGTTCAAAATTCCCCTTTTAAAATATTGCGAAACGACTTTTTCGGCGTTGAAACTATTTCGAATGGCATCAACTCTATAGGAAGTCTTTCTCGCAGTGCCTTTTTCTAGTCATCGTGCGAATATGGATCCAATCTTTAACCGAAATTGTTTTATCACATTGGCCACATAATTCAGCATATTTATGTCGCAAACGTAATGTGTTCAAAAATGTTTAATGAAACTATAGTCAAATATATTCGAATTCAAAGCGAAATTTTAAAACAAAACAATAATAGAGTTATGGATTGAGAGATATCAAAAAGTGCCACTAAATGATTGAACCATTAAACAAGTATCAAAGTGGTATTTAAATATGCATAAAAACTCAAATGCAAAGGTAATAATTATCAAAAAATCTGAAAGGTCAAAATTCACCTTTTAAAATAACAAAATGACTTTTTCGGCTTTGAAACTATTTCAAATGGCAGCAACATTTTAGGATGTCTTGCTAGTAATCCCTTTCTCTAGTCATCGTGTGAAAATGGATCCAATCTTCAACCGAAATTGATTTATCACATTGACCATATAATTCAGCATAATTATGTGGCAAACGTAATGCGTTCAAAGATGTGTTATTGATGTTATGCGAGGTGTATATAAAATAGTTTATATTTTACTAGGAAAATACTATTAAATACAATACAATTTTACACAAGATATTTATTTATTTATAGAATGGATATACTTAAACCTTGCTACAACACTTATAGGAAGTGTACCTAATCGTACAGTAGTGTAGTTTTTAGTAAGTCCGGTTCGTTCCACAGGGAAATCTTTAAACAAAGCTTAACGATATATTAGTTTACTTTTATAAAAATACAAATATATATATAAGTAATATTATTATTATAAAGGGGGTTTTTTTTACCGTTTAATGACCGGTTTGTCGATTTTAAGACTTTAGTCGCAGTTAAAACCTAATGTAAAATATTAAATAAATAAAAGACTTAATTTAAAGCGTAAGTAAATAACGATAATGAAATTGCGAATAATAAAAGTGCGATAAAATAAAATTGCGATAATTAAAAAGTACGATAATTAAAAGTGCGATGAAATAACAATAAATAAAAAGTGCGATAATTAGAAGTGCAATTAAATATAAAATAAAGGAAATTAAATATGAAATAAAAGAATTATGCTTATTTAAACTTCCGTAATCATGATGTTTGACGTGTTGATTTTAGTTTTATGCCCATGGGTTAATTGTCCTTTGTCCTGGATTATTTAATATGTCCGTCTGGTTTTTGTCCATAACAGTCCATCAGTCATAAATATAAAATGCGAGTGTCCTCATCAAATTATTCTTATACCCGAAGTTAAATATTCCAACTAATTGGGGATTCGAATTGTAACAAGGTTTTAATACTTTGTTTAATGAATACACCAGGTTATCGACTGCGTGTAAACCAAGGTTTTACTACTTTGTTAACAATTACACCAATTACCCTTGAATGTAATTTCACCCCTGTTTTAATTATTCTAATGGCTATTAATCCATTCCCGTGTCCGGTTAAATGAACGATTATTCGTACATATAAATACCCCGCCCATCGTGTCCGATCGAGTGTATATGGTAATTTATAGGGACGCCCAATTGTAAATCTTCATATTAACATTAACAAACTATCATTTAGTTAAACAAATATAAAGCCCATTAATAGCCCATAGTCTAATTTCCACAAGTGTCGTTCTTTTGTCCAAACCCCAATTATGGTACAAAACCCAATTACCCAATTTTAGTAATTAGCCCAACATCATGATTACTTCGTTTTAAATAAGCATAATAATAACTTAGCTACGAGACATTAATATAAAAAGGTTGAACATAACTTACAATGATTAAAAATAGCGTAGCGTTACACGGACAGAATTTCGACTTACACCCTTACAACATTCGCTAACATACCCTTATTATTAGAATTATAATTAAAATTAAAATTAAAATATAAATTATATATATATATATATATATATCGTATATATGAGAGAAGAGAGAAATAGAATATGAAAAATGATCAGAATTCGGTTTGCTTTATAGCCAGAGTCGATTTTTGGGGCTCCGCGACTCGCGGCAAAATCCTCTTCAAACTCCGCGAGTCGCGGAGAATGTATTTACAGCTCACACCCTTGGAGTCTTTCTTTGCCGACGGTTTTTATATATAAATATAAAATATAAATAATTAATATAATTATTTATATATTATATTATATTCTTGTGCATAGTAGACTTGTAATTTTTACTCCGTTGCGTCGAGCGTTGAGAGTTGACTCTGGTCCCGGATCCGGATTTTCGAACGTCCTTGCGTACAATTTTATATTTTGTACTTTGCGTTTTGAATCTTGTACTCTTGTAATTTCGAGACGTTTCTTATCAATAATTGGAACCTCTTTGATTGTCTTTTGTACTTTTGAGCTTTTTGGTCGTTTGCGTCTTCAATTCGTCGAATCTGTCTTTTGTCTTCACCTTTTATTATTTAAACGAATATCACTTGTAAATAGAACAATTGTAACTAAAAGCTTGTCTTTCTTGAGGAATAATGCTATGAAATATATGTTCGTTTTTAGCATTATCAAATATTCCCACACTTGAGCGTTGCTTGTCCTCAAGCAATATCGTCTTGAAATACTAGAATCACTTCTTTATTCTTCACACTTTGTACATTAGTGATTTCTATACGGCGGTATAAACAATGGTAGTAACGATATGGTTTACAGTCCCACATGACTATAAAAATTTAGATCCATTAAGGAAATTGGATCTTTATGAAAACATTTGATCTTTTGAAATCTAGTTTTTACCCTAGATAAGTTTTCCGGGATAACCCTTTACCGGTGTTTGCAAAATATTTTTGTGGGTTTGGTGGGTTTCAGATTTGAAAATTTTAGCTCAAACTTGCGGTTTTGTGTCACCCACTTGCTAACCTTGTATTTGGAAAGCAACACGTCCAGTTTACTTGTTCCGTATATTACCTTTCGGCAAACTACCGTCCGGTTGTAAAGGAAAGCGTTGAACAAGCAACTGTTAAGGCAATGTCCTCTGACATGCTTTTAATTATGGTCTATAACGTGTCGGACGCAATTACTATCCTTGGTAGGAGCAATAGTAAAGCTCACCCTTATAATTTTTTCGGTCTGGCACAAGGTCCTGTCTTTGACCACTATGCAACCACCGTTCTTACGGTTGACACCCGATTTAGTTCAGGTGACCTAATGAATTCCAGGTGAATTCCTAGGATTTTACGTTCAATGGTAATGAACGCATTGAAAATGGGTTTTCAGAAAACAAATCAGTTTGTAATTTTGATCAAAATATTTTCTCGTTTAAGCTCGAGTTTAGATATCATCGAATTCCATGAGTTTGTAATTCTCAATCTTTAAGGTCAATCTCTAGGATTGAGTAATATCAGTCTTAAAAGCTTATTTTTAATCTTTAAGGAGATTATCCTTTCTGGGGATCTGATTCATTAGTCTTATCCAGCTAATTTGCATGGTGCCCCCCCATTGTACGAGATAAATCCTTCTCATGGTTAGGATAAATCTGACCACTTGGCGACCCTGTTTAATGCTGAGGTCCGTGGATTTCCTGCTGATTTTAGTGATGACTTTTCTAGATTTTTCGTCAACCTACAGCTGGTCTGAACGACAACTTCATGACCTAAATCAAGAAGCGCGTGTCTTTTTCGGAAGACTTTACTTCTTTTTAATGATGGAATTGATTCATCGTGTAGATCCATCTCTTCTTTTCTTTCATTGGGTAAAACAGTTTAGTTTAGTTCAAAGCAAAAGTATTTTCAGTTATTTGTTACAGATATATGTGACATATGTTTAAAATAACTTGGTAAATTTTCCCACACTTGGCTTTTATTTTCCTTTTTATCGTCCTCTATTCCATTTTAAATGAATTTTAACATTTTAGTTTGTTTCTCAATTTATGTCCTTTCCGAGGTAACAATAATTTCGGTGTTAAAACCTAGTTTTATCGTTCATAAATATGTATAAACATGATTTGAATTCATTTAATTGAAAATTTTGAAAAATTTTACTAGAATTGGGTAGTCAGTATATAAGACTAGGGCTGTTCTTTTTTATCAGAGAGCACTAGATTCTAATACAACTACTGCTTTACTAGTATTTTTAATGGTAACCAAGTGTATAAAGTAAAAAATTTTAAAATCCGAAAGAATTTAACCCCTTCCCACACTTAAGATCTTGCAATGCCCTCATTTGCAAGAAATCAGGAATAATTTAAATTATTGAGGGTGATTTGTGTGAAAATGATTAAATTTTTACCAAAGTTTCCAAATATATTGGCGTTTGTTTGCTGAATGATAAATGGTGCACATCATTTGTTCATTCCGTCTTGTTGTTATTTCACATATGTTTTGCATCTTGTCATCAAAATTAGTTGCTTTTGCTGAACTTAATGCCAGTCTTTGAAAATGCGTTGTTTTACCCTGTTGTGTACATAAGATATACTGCAAACATATATACATATTTTTGAAGTTTGGTTTATTACCCCACATTCAAAAATTATTAAAATCTAAGAATAAAAGTTAGATAATTATAAAAATGATTACAATATTAACAAAAATATTACATGTTTCAATAATTACAAATTACAAAATAAAAAAAAAATAATAAGTAAGCTAAGGATGATATTGGTACCAATAGGGGTTCCAGGCATAACCATAAGTGCTATAGAATGCTTCGGCAGGGTCATACGTAGGATATGGTGGCTGCATCTCTATCGACCAAGGAGGGAAGATGGGTTTCGGTGTAGGAATATAGTTTCTACCTATATGTTGGCAATGAGCTATGATTTGGTTCTGATGAACTTGCCAATCTTCAAATGCTCTCTGTCTAGCATTTTCGTATTCCTGAGAAGCTATAAACCTATGCATTTCTTGCATCTCATTCCCCCCTCCTACATTACCTTGCTGCTGGTTTCTCTCCACCTGTGGATGTCTACCATGGTATCGTACTGCGGCGTTATTTCGCCTCTTCAAAACTTTCGCACCATGGTATACATTTAAACCTATAGTATCGCGGGGTTCCGGCTCTTCTAGTAATAATCCCCCCGACTTATATCCACACCGAGATATTCACCAATCAAAGTAATAAAAATACCACCTCCTATTATGCTATGTGGTCGCATCCCCCGAACCATAGCTGATAAATAATAACCCACACAATATGGTATACTTACAGCGCTTTGTGGGTCTCGAATACACATATGGTAAAACAAATCCTGTTCATTTACTTTTTCTTTGTTCTTACCCCTTTGTGTAATCGAATTAGCTAAAAACCTATGTATCACTCTTAATTCGGCTCTATCTATATCCAAATAAGAGTAATTTCCCCCTTTGAAACGGTGATGGCTTGTCATTTGACTCCACACACCGTGTGTATCAAAATTCTCATCTATCTTTCTACCGTTTAGTATCAATCCTCTACAATCGGCAGACGCTAACTCCTCAGGCGTATATATATGTAAAGCCTGAGCCATGTCCAGTAAAGACATGTGGCGCATCGAACCGCCTAACAAAAATCTAATAAAAGAACGATCGGTTAAACTAGCTACCCGATCATTCAACTCTATACTACATAACAATTCTTCACACCATACTTTATATACAGGTCTACGTATGGTGAATAAACATATCCAGTCATTAAAAGAAGAATTACCATACCTCTGTACAAGTAATTCCCTAATTGGCCCGGCCAATTCTACAGCTTCTAAGGGTCCCCATTCTATGACCCTCGGTACCTCAACAACCTTGGAATGAAGAGTATGCAAACCCCGTTGATATTTTGGATAATCTATCCAAAGTCTGTCAAATCTCAGGTTCGGGTGCAACTCTTCCAAGTGCATATCGGAAAAGGTCATGACTGGATGAGGTATATCCTGCTTGTAGTAGTTATCTGTGACGACCCGGAAATTTTCGACCAAATTTAAACCTAATCTTAATATGATTTCGACATGATGAGCAAAGTCTGTAATGTTGAGTCTCAAAAATTTTGAACTGTTTTCTTGCATTCATTAAACTTCGACTACTCTCGACGATTCACGAACCACTATTTGTAAATATATATATATATATATATATATATATATATATATATATATATATATATATATATATATATATATATATATATATATATATATATATATATATATATATATATATATATATATATTTGGATATATGAATATATGATAATAATTTGAAATATAATTTGAAATATTATATATTGTAAATGTTAGAATTAATTATGTAAAATAATAATAATATATAATAATAATTATTTAAAAAATATATATATAAATAAATAAGGTATATAGAATATATATTTTGTGATTTCGAAGTTATTTAGTAAACGAAGGTAACGCTCAATCGTCATTCGATCAATAATTAAAACAAGTTAAAAAGGAACTTATGTAATTTTAAAATAAACGGTGATCCGAAAACGAGTTATATAAATTATAGGCTTATAAAAATAAATAAATTTAGGAACTATTGGTTGAATTTTAAAACTTTTTATATTTTACTTGGGGTTGGGAGTGAATAATTAATGTAATTTTTATTTAATATTTAATGATCGAATTTTATACCATAATGACCAAAATAAATAAATATAGTTAATTTAAAAATATGGAATTTTTCTGAACACTTTTATTCGCCACTGATTATCATCGGAGCACGATACACTATCCGTGTAAGACTGTCGGTAGAGTGAATTCATAATTGAAGGCTGCTCCTATTAAACCAAACGTTTTTATTATTCAATTATATTATAATATTAATATTATTAATTATTTGACTAATCTTACAGTTACATATATACTTATATGATCTCTATATGCATATTAGGACACTAGTACCACCTTCTTCACTTTATCAAACCACCTTTCTTCTCATCACCCTAACCATCACCAATTCATCGTTAGACATACACCATCAACGAAACCGTCATCAAACTTCGAACACCTTAACTTACAAAATTATTTTTAGTGGAACATGTTGTAAGTAATTATCCATATTAGATTAAATATATAAGCTAACCAACTAGCAAAATTAATCAAGTTGAGTGCTTATGCTAAATGATTAAATTAGTTACCTCTATAAAGTATAGATAATAATAACACAATTAGTAAGAATGTAAAATAATACGGGATTAAAATCCTATCACTTTTAAAGTTCAAACTTGAATTAAAAAAAAAATGACTTCGCCTAACTAATCAGGTCTATTTTAAATGATAATTTCAATATTAAGTACTTGAATTCAAATATCTTAAATATTACTCTGTATTATCTTAATAATAATTAAGAATATGGTGTATCTATGGATTGCAAATTTAAAATATGAAAACGAGTAAGAACTTGATAATCATTTGAGATACACAAAGTCAAACCTAAACTAAATTATTATCCCATAATTATCGGTCCAAATAGTTACCCCATGTGAACTTCTCAATTATATACAAAACTAACTTGCACATACACAATTCCTATATCATATTAATTCCATAAACTCATAATCATATACTCCAACCCAATTACTAAAAATCAATTTACTTCAACATATTTTTACGTACTCATATCGACAACCAAAACCAATTCCTAAACATCACCTTATAGAAGCTAATTGTTAGCACGAGGATTACGGTTAATTTCGGTCAAATCTTGATACAAACGTGCTTCCGTTTTAGAGGTATTTTCTATCCTAACTATATTAATAATTAGTTATCAACGTTGGTTTGTCACTTATCGTTCATACTCCGGTCGAAATAAACCGGAACCAACCATTATAATCCGTCAGCTTTGATCGCAATATTCAAAGTATTACATCTTAATATAATTAGTACCTATGTTTAGTTCAACCAACTTATATTAATTAATCATTATATAACAATAATTATAAATGTTAGAACTAAGCATAATAAACAAAATTTGTGTTCATGACCATGAAAATAAAACGAAGTAATAGGTGCCATGAAACTTTTTCTTTTATATAAATTTTACAGTTTACAACCCTTAACTGGATGTAGTTGTTACAATCTAATTCATAAAAATAAAAAAGATGATAATGGTCGAAAAACAAAATAAATAAATAATTTTATATGGGTACAATTCAATAATTAATATTAAGTATTTTAATCAATAAACCAAAAGAACGATTTTTTTTTTATTCGAGTTCAAAATGATATTGTTAAAAAAAATTGATTTATTTTCGTTACAGTCCCCTAAATTATTTATTTTAAGCATGATGTATGTAAGTCATAAAAAATGGTGACATGATTATGTAACTTACGATTTGATCCATTGGACAATAACTATGTCAACAAAATTAAACTAGTATTATATATATAGTCTATACATCTCGTTGTGTACTGCAAATCAAATAAGAAATCTTTAATTCGATATTAGTTTACATCTTAAGCCCTTATGGTATAGTTGGTGTTTCAATATTAAATTAAAAGAATTTCATAATTACCATTTATTCCCCTGAACGTTAAACAACTTTAAAAAAAATGAAATTTAAATATACAAATATATAAACAATATAAAGATAACTAATAAAGGTGTTGTATGACCACTGACCAACCTTATTACTCTAGGTTAAATGCTTCGGAACATTCTTACAGATTTTTGGTTTTGAATTATCTACTGTGCTATCTAAGGTGAGTTTCATTTGCTCCCTTTTTAATTGCTTTTGCAATATATATTTTTGGGCTGAGAATACATGCACTGCTTTTATAAATGTTTACGAGATAGACACAAGTGCTTAAAAATATATTCTACGTTGAGTTGTACCACTGGCATATTTCCCTGTAGCTTGGTAACTACTATTTACATGGGTATTGTAAACGCGAATCCTGTTGATAGATCTATCGGGCCTGACAACCCCAACCGGACTGGACGACCAGTATTCAACGGTTGCACAGTACTTCGTTTTGGTGACTACACTTGGTACGTTGTAGTGAGATTTCATAATAAAGGGAATATGCGACGTTGATTAAATGTTAAGTATGGTTACCAAGTGCTCAACCACTTAGAATGCTTTACATACACTTGCGAGTGTATTATGTTTATGATTATGAAATCTTGTGGTCTATTAACATATTGAAATGATTGTTATGATAAACCTATGAACTCACCAACCTTTTGGTTGACACTTTAAAGCATGTTTATTCTCAGGTACGAATTAAGTCTTCCGCTGTGCATTTGCTCAATATAAGGACATTACATGGAGCCGATCATCGCAATGGGACCAAATGTTGATGACTTCGTCCAGGTGGATTAGGACGGGTCGTTACAGGTGGTATCAGAGCGGTGGTCGTAGCGAACCAGGTCTTGTATTAGTGTGTCTAACTGATAGTTGTTTAGATGCATTAGTGGGTCTGAACTTCGACCGTGTCTGCATGTCAAAAGTTTTGCTTATCATTTAGTGTCGAAAATTAATTGCTTATCATCCTTAAAGTCTAGATACATCTTACTGCCTCTATTGCCTAGATAGTGTATAGACAAAACTCATATCTTAGCGTATCTGCTAATTCATATCTTAGCTTATCTGTTACTGCAAACTTTGCCTGACAACTTCCGTAGATTTTTCCGTAACTTATGGGATTTTAGTATTATATATGCATATGTAAATTATGTATTGCAGAGTACTAATCTACATTCTATAATCTATTTCTTATCGAAAATCCTTCATCTGATCGTATGAGATGAATCCCTCAACCAGTTCGAATTTCTCGAATTCCGACAGCTATTCCGATATGGAGTTTTACCTAAGCTCCGAAAGAAGTGTCACCAGAATGAATCAACCAATCAACCATCCCCAATTCATCGGATGGGTTCGTAGTCGACTTAACCGATGGAGACGAGAGGAAGGTGATCCTTTCCATCCACCAACCGAATTTACCTCTTGGCAAAGAACCTGAAGCACTTACTGGCGAACCAGTCCGAAACACCATTTTCACCTTCATTTCCCGAATATCTCACCACGATTGTATTCTATTTAAAATTCTAAACCTTATCCATTCACTCATTCCAACCGACAATCATCCCGATGTAATAGAAGAAGTCAACGAACTTCGCGCTCGGGTAATCAATTTGGAAAAATATGGTGCGAAACGTACCAGCTTCAGCAACATCACCGACACCAGTACCATCAACAACCCAAGTCTCAACATTACACGTCTCAACATCATAATCTATACCTCGAGCATAATCTTCGTTCCACATATTCGTTCTACATCGAATATCTTCGTTCTACGTATCGTTCTACATCATTATCTTCGTCCTTTCTGGCGATTTTGTGATCTCTGATGTTTTAGGGATTATGTATTCTAGTTCTAACGGTAAATCAAATGAGCTTAATATCATATTGACTCATTAAGTCCATAATTACATCTGAAGAAAATATATATGTATATATGTATTCATAAAGATTGTAATTAAAAATTCTTTTGTACAAACTGTCAATGGTGAAAATATTTTAACGGGTAGGTAGTACCCGAGGAATATTTAGATTTCACATTAATAAGTTACATGTACATTCTTCGAATTTGATTCAACGATCATTTACTATCCTATTTACATCCACAGCTATACGAATCCGTTCACCACAGAGTGACCATTTTCATTCAATTTCATAATTGGATTATGACTTATCAGAATCCGACAAGTGGCATAATGAAGAAAACATTGGACAAAATAAAAATTTGTTAGAAACAAACAAAATAACTATGAGAAATTCTATTAAGAATCCACGCTAACAAAAATCCTAGCTAACTGTTCCTAGCTAACTGATTACATTTTATTTATCGCAGTTTATTTATCATAATTTAATTCTCGCAATTTTATTTATTGTCATTTAATTTCTGTTATTTATTTTACGCACTTTAAATATCGGGACACGTATACAAGGTTTTGACATATCATATCGACGCATCTATATATATTATTTGGAATCACCATAGACACTCTATATGCAGTAATGATCGAGTTCTCTATACAGGGTTGAGGTTGATTCTATAATAATATATATACTTTGAGTTGTGATCGAGTCTGAGACATGTACACGGGTCACGATACGTATTAATTAATTCGAATATTATATATTAAATTATATATGAATTATTGGACTGTCAACTGTAGACTATCGACTGTGGACTAATAACGTTGGACAATTAAAATGAATTAATAAATTAATTTTAACATATGAAACTAAACATTTCTTCAAGTTTGCCACTTGATTTCATCATAAACCTCATTTGTATCTTGATGATTTCAAACTGCGTTCAAACGTTTCATGATTCTTGAAAACACCTCAATCGAGAGGATAAATCAACCGCACTTCATTTACGGAAGAAAAGATTTATGCCTATAGTTATGCACCTGAAAAACTCTCGGAATCTGAGTAAACGTTTAACACGTATCTGTGCTAATTCCTTTAGTGTTATTATTACCCAAAATAACTTGGTAATTCCCTTCAAGGTAGCAAATTTTGTCACAGCTCCAGTAAGTCAACTTCGACTTCTCATTCGAAACAACCTTATTAACACCTTGATATATATGTGTGCTCTTTTATTATTACCGGGGAACCTTTTATATTTCACCATATTACCATCAGCGTTTAATCATCTAAAAACACAATCTTCTTAAAACCCCCGAATTGATAACCAATGATTCAGATGTCGTAGCATTAAATGCAGAGGAAACAGAAAAATTGTAGATGATCTAAACGGTCAAAAGTTTGATGATAAAGAATGGAGTGTTAGGAACGCTCGATGGAAAATTTGGTACTGAAAAACGAATTGAGCTAATCATGAAGGAGACCAAGGACAAATACAAGGACCAAATTCTACATTCAAAGAATCCAGGTAACGTTGGATCCAATGAAGTCTTCAAAGAATATCTTACTCCGTACTCATGTTAAAATCTTGCGGAAAATCTTTCTTCATCAACTATCGAACTTATAAATTCCAAAATATCATCATAAATATCTTCGATATTTCTGAGGATATTTTCATAAATATTCTTGCCCGAAATTATCTATCTCTTCGTGTTTTCTGTATTCCATTATATTGAAAACTTCTGTAAAATCTAAGTATAAATTATGAATGATTTGTGGAGAAGTGTTGGGAATTGAAGCATGGGTTAGTATAATAGAATGACGCCCGGCCAACGTGATTATATTACAGTAAGTCATGCTGAGTTTCCAATGAAACGTGATGATGGTTCACAGTAGATCATACCATCATCATGTGTCATGTTACATAACTCTTTCATTCTACTTAACTCCTGAACATATCAAGAAAATGTATTCTTGATGATTCTATCTTCCGTGATGTTGATAAATTTGAAAATCAAATCGTGCTATCACGTTCCTTCCTGCTTAGAACATTATAATCATTCGAAACTCTATATCTACAGATTCTGGACCAATATTCGCTTGACTTGAAGTCGGGAAGAGAAAACAAAAGCATAAAGCTTCGAAATATAAGGGAGAATATAAAGCCCAACAACAACACATAAATTACAAACCGTGTATGTCAATGTTTATCGCAACATAAAGACACGGGAAATTTAAAAACACTATAACCCCAAGGGTGAAGTAGAAGAAAACAGATTCCTCCGGTGGAAGTTGGAAAAGGAAAATGATTGTTGTGATAGTAAGTATAAGGACAAGGATCAGAACTGGATTTAGCATTTTCACATTCTTTTGAATTTGAGAATTGAGTATAGGAATGGTAAAGGTAATGGAACGGAAGAAGTTAATTTATAGTAAAATATCTGATAAAGAAATCAAGGCAGATCTCCACATTTAATTAGAGAGATCCTAATTTCCTGAATTACCGAAGAATCAAATCTTATATAGACCCGAAGATTTTCTTTAAATCCCTTGAATTCCGAAATTCAACAGTGACTACGTCAAAAACTAAGACGAATCTCTATTTATTCATTTCACTCTTTTGTGATAACTTCATTCGCACTCTTTGAATACTCGAATTATTTCATCCTTATTACTCTATGGTAATAAAACTCTAGTTATCAACTCATAATCATCATGAAAACATTTTTATTGTTAGCCATGACGACCTCGATCAAATTTCGAGACGAAATTTCTTTAACGGGTAGGTACTGTGACGACCCGGAAATTTTCGACCAAATTTAAACCTAATCTTAATATGATTTCGACATGATGAGCAAAGTCTGTAATGTTGAGTCTCAAAAATTTTGAACTGTTTTCTTGCATTCATTAAACTTCGACTACTCTCGACGATTCACGAACCACTATTTGTAAATATATATATATATATATATATATATATATATATATATATATATATATATATATATATATATATATATATATATATATATATATTTGGATATATGAATATATGATAATAATTTGAAATATAATTTGAAATATTATATATTGTAAATGTTAGAATTAATTATGTAAAATAATAATAATATATAATAATAATTATTTAAAAAATATATATATAAATAAATAAGGTATATAGAATATATATTTTGTGATTTCGAAGTTATTTAGTAAACGAAGGTAATGCTCAATCGTCATTCGATCAATAATTAAAACAAGTTAAAAAGGAACTTATGTAATTTTAAAATAAACGGTGATCCGAAAACGAGTTATATAAATTATAGGCTTATAAAAATAAATAAATTTAGGAACTATTGGTTGAATTTTAAAACTTTTTATATTTTACTTGGGGTTGGGAGTGAATAATTAATGTAATTTTTATTTAATATTTAATGATCGAATTTTATACCATAATGACCAAAATAAATAAATATAGTTAATTTAAAAATATGGAATTTTTCTGAACACTTTTATTCGCCACTGATTATCATCGGAGCACGATACACTATCCGTGTAAGACTGTCGGTAGAGTGAATTCATAATTGAAGGCTGCTCCTATTAAACCAAACGTTTTTATTATTCAATTATATTATAATATTAATATTATTAATTATTTGACTAATCTTACAGTTACATATATACTTATATGATCTCTATATGCATATTAGGACACTAGTACCACCTTCTTCACTTTATCAAACCACCTTTCTTCTCATCACCCTAACCATCACCAATTCATCGTTAGACATACACCATCAACGAAACCGTCATCAAACTTCGAACACCTTAACTTACAAAATTATTTTTAGTGGAACATGTTGTAAGTAATTATCCATATTAGATTAAATATATAAGCTAACCAACTAGCAAAATTAATCAAGTTGAGTGCTTATGCTAAATGATTAAATTAGTTACCTCTATAAAGTATAGATAATAATAACACAATTAGTAAGAATGTAAAATAATACGGGATTAAAATCCTATCACTTTTAAAGTTCAAACTTGAATTAAAAAAAAAATGACTTCGCCTAACTAATCAGGTCTATTTTAAATGATAATTTCAATATTAAGTACTTGAATTCAAATATCTTAAATATTACTCTGTATTATCTTAATAATAATTAAGAATATGGTGTATCTATGGATTGCAAATTTAAAATATGAAAACGAGTAAGAACTTGATAATCATTTGAGATACACAAAGTCAAACCTAAACTAAATTATTATCCCATAATTATCGGTCCAAATAGTTACCCCATGTGAACTTCTCAATTATATACAAAACTAACTTGCACATACACAATTCCTATATCATATTAATTCCATAAACTCATAATCATATACTCCAACCCAATTACTAAAAATCAATTTACTTCAACATATTTTTACGTACTCATATCGACAACCAAAACCAATTCCTAAACATCACCTTATAGAAGCTAATTGTTAGCACGAGGATTACGGTTAATTTCGGTCAAATCTTGATACAAACGTGCTTCCGTTTTAGAGGTATTTTCTATCCTAACTATATTAATAATTAGTTATCAACGTTGGTTTGTCACTTATCGTTCATACTCCGGTCGAAATAAACCGGAACCAACCATTATAATCCGTCAGCTTTGATCGCAATATTCAAAGTATTACATCTTAATATAATTAGTACCTATGTTTAGTTCAACCAACTTATATTAATTAATCATTATATAACAATAATTATAAATGTTAGAACTAAGCATAATAAACAAAATTTGTGTTCATGACCATGAAAATAAAACGAAGTAATAGGTGCCATGAAACTTTTTCTTTTATATAAATTTTACAGTTTACAACCCTTAACTGGATGTAGTTGTTACAATCTAATTCATAAAAATAAAAAAGATGATAATGGTCGAAAAACAAAATAAATAAATAATTTTATATGGGTACAATTCAATAATTAATATTAAGTATTTTAATCAATAAACCAAAAGAACGATTTTTTTTTTATTCGAGTTCAAAATGATATTGTTAAAAAAAATTGATTTATTTTCGTTACAGTCCCCTAAATTATTTATTTTAAGCATGATGTATGTAAGTCATAAAAAATGGTGACATGATTATGTAACTTACGATTTGATCCATTGGACAATAACTATGTCAACAAAATTAAACTAGTATTATATATATAGTCTATACATCTCGTTGTGTACTGCAAATCAAATAAGAAATCTTTAATTCGATATTAGTTTACATCTTAAGCCCTTATGGTATAGTTGGTGTTTCAATATTAAATTAAAAGAATTTCATAATTACCATTTATTCCCCTGAACGTTAAACAACTTTAAAAAAAATGAAATTTAAATATACAAATATATAAACAATATAAAGATAACTAATAAAGGTGTTGTATGACCACTGACCAACCTTATTACTCTAGGTTAAATGCTTCGGAACATTCTTACAGATTTTTGGTTTTGAATTATCTACTGTGCTATCTAAGGTGAGTTTCATTTGCTCCCTTTTTAATTGCTTTTGCAATATATATTTTTGGGCTGAGAATACATGCACTGCTTTTATAAATGTTTACGAGATAGACACAAGTGCTTAAAAATATATTCTACGTTGAGTTGTACCACTGGCATATTTCCCTGTAGCTTGGTAACTACTATTTACATGGGTATTGTAAACGCGAATCCTGTTGATAGATCTATCTGGCCTGACAACCCCAACCGGACTGGACGACCAGTATTCAACGGTTGCACAGTACTTCGTTTTGGTGACTACACTTGGTACGTTGTAGTGAGATTTCATAATAAAGGGAATATGCGACGTTGATTAAATGTTAAGTATGGTTACCAAGTGCTCAACCACTTAGAATGCTTTACATACACTTGCGAGTGTATTATGTTTATGATTATGAAATCTTGTGGTCTATTAACATATTGAAATGATTGTTATGATAAACCTATGAACTCACCAACCTTTTGGTTGACACTTTAAAGCATGTTTATTCTCAGGTACGAATTAAGTCTTCCGCTGTGCATTTGCTCAATATAAGGACATTACATGGAGCCGATCATCGCAATGGGACCAAATGTTGATGACTTCGTCCAGGTGGATTAGGACGGGTCGTTACATTATCCACCTCCTGTTGTTCCAAATTCTCAGCAGGAGCATTGCGGGCTTGGGATGAAGATTCACCCCTTTCATTCTGCAAAACACATCAAACACAATTTTTGTGCATCCAAATATGCATTAGTGTCAGCAAAATCATCAATCAAAATAATTACAATGACATTATCAATTTATATCAAACTTAAGCTCTTTTTCACATTTTTATCAAATCTACACTTTTTCAAATAAGCATATACGAAAATGTTCGCCAAGTTCATAAGCATTCAACTCAAATAACATGTCAAAATAATCATTACTAGCAATTAAACAAGTCTCAAATGGCATTATCTTTCAAAAATCAAGTTCATGAATTTTAGACTTGAAAAAGTCCACTTTAATTCTCAAAATCATGTTTAGGCTCAAAGTTTGGATCATTTAACTACCTAGACATGTTACACTACTCAATTTAGCAACAATTCATGACAAAAATCGGCCATAACCTGTTTATATCAAAAAGCCCCAAATTGCTCAAGAACACAAACCCTAGATTATTCAAAATTTGAAGTTTAAGGCTTCTAATCAGGTTAAACAGCATCAATCTAGGTTATACAAGCATAATACATAAACAATTTAAGCCTAATTACACTAAAAAGCATCAAAATCAAATTGGGGAAAAAATAGCTCAAGAACACCAAATTTTGGATTAAATGGTGTTTAGGTGTAGAAATTTACCGTTTTTCTTGAGTAATTCTTAGATAGCATCCTTCTCAACATGATTTTAGCAAAAAATTTGGTGATTAACGGTTAAAAATTGTGATTTTGGGGGGTTTTTTCGTGTTTTTCGGGTGCAGTTTTCGCAGGTTATTTGAGTTGAGGAGTATGAAACTGAGCTGTTGCAGCTCTTTATTTTTTTTTCTGTAATCCGACCTCTCCGCGAGTCGCTGCGAAACGCACTCCAAACTCCGCGACTCGCGGAGTTTGGTATTTTTTTTTTTTTTTTATAATCATTAACTTATTAAAACAATTTAGTAATTAATTTTAAAATTTTGTTTCTCTTGTTATTTAGGACGAGGTCGTTTCGGATCGATGTCCTAGTCCGTCTCTCGACAAAATTTTAAAATTTGTCTTTTTGTAGCGATTGTTTTAAAAGCTAAGATTTTTGGGTTTTTTAATGTTTTTGGCATACTTTAAATCAAAAAGATTAAAAATAATGATAATAAAAGTTCTCGTCCCTCCCTTGGGTAAAGCAATTTCGGTTCAAAGACCTAGTCTTCAACTTACGACGAATCTTAAAAATCATATTCTTAACTTAATGAGATAAAGTAAGTTTTTGTTTTTAAATTCACACAACTTAAATATAAAATTCAAAATTAATATTAAAAATTCACACCAAATTTAAAATTTGAAATGCATAAAATTAAAAATTTATATTTTAAAAATTAAAATTTCACACCAACTTAATTTAAAAATTTATAAATTCATATCAAACTTATATTAATTTTTCAAATATTTACAATTTTAAATATATTGTTTTTACAAAGTTTACAATATTAATTTAAGATTTAAATATTAATTATAAAAATATGGTAAAAATAAAATTAAAAATCTTTTTGTCTTTTTATCCCACTTTAATCAATCAAATATTATCAAAAATATGCGCCCCTCTTTTCGGTAAAGTAATTTCGGTTCCAAGACCTAATTTAACTCATGACGAATTTTTGAAATATTTTGGGTTGATTGATTAAAGATATTTATACCTTAAGAATAAACGTTAAATTTCGCAGTGATGTAATAAATTTTTGAATGATATCAATAATTTCGGTCGCCAAACCTAATTTTATTTAATACTTTTTAGCGAACAAATTAGCGTTTATTATCAAAAGGTTAAAAATAAAAATAAAAATAAAAACTGTACAGACATACCTGTGGAATAGATTTCTTAGTTATATGATCTATCCCATTCATAAGATAGTCGGTTTAATTGGTTTTCCATGGCTACATAGGCGTAACCTCGAGCATTCAGTGTCTTTTCTTCTAAACATATGAACGGTCCGTCTCTGCATAAAGTAACAAATT
The DNA here is from genome assembly GCF_046630445.1 of Rutidosis leptorrhynchoides. Taxonomy (NCBI): domain Eukaryota; kingdom Viridiplantae; phylum Streptophyta; class Magnoliopsida; order Asterales; family Asteraceae; genus Rutidosis; species Rutidosis leptorrhynchoides. The sequence continues at coordinate 139,397,747 of NC_092339.1, forward strand.
CGGTATTTGAATAGGTTTGATTATTTGAACATTTACCTCCATGTAACCATTTTCCGCATTTGTGACATCTTTCTAGGTGTCGTGCTCTTCTTTTCGCTGCAGATTTTGATTTTCCTTTACCAAATTGTAACTTATTATCTTCGCATCTGGATTCTTTTCTAACTCCGTCCATTCTTTCTCTGATTACTGATACTATTTCACTCGGTAGTATGTCATTATTACGTTTAGTGATCAAAGCGTGTAGCATTAGACCATGGTTTAGTTCACAGGCAGTCTTCATTTCGTAAAAACCTAAAAAAAAAAAAAAAATTCAGAATGGGGGGAGAAGACTAGTTCTTTAGGGTCTGCTAGGGAAAGACCATTCGGGTTCCATTTTCGAGAACTACACGAAAACAGACAATCTAACTCTAACAGAAATACATATTATCCTTTAAAGACTTGATTCTCCCCACACTTAGTTAGCTGTGGTGTCGAAATTGTGATTAACTTCGTTGTCGACTTCCTTCGGACCATGTATGTAATGTTTAACTCTGTGACCATTAACTTTAAATTCAATCCCATTTGAATTTATTAATTCTATCGTTCCGTATGGGAAAACTCTTTTGACTATGAATGGACCATTCCTTCGGATTTGATCCTACGGTTTTCTCTAGAATACGTTTTAAAGCTCGGTTGGTATTTTCAACTTGTCCACTTGTTTGTGGATGATATGCGGTGGAGATTTTATGAGTTACTCCATATCTTTTAAGAACTTTCTCAAGTTGATTATTACAGAAATGAGTACCCCGATCACTTATTAAAGCTTTCGGTGTTCCAAACCTTGCAAAAAGACGTTTTAAAAAGTTGACTACAACTCGTGCATCGTTAGTTGGGAGAGCTTGTGCTTCCGCCCATTTAGATACATAATCAATGGCTACGAGTATATATAGATTATTATGAGATTTTGGAAATGGACCCATAAAGTCAATACCCCAAATGTCAAATACTTCACATACTTGGATGACATTTTGTGGCATTTCATCATGTTGACTTATTTTTCCGGCCCTTTGACATGCATCACAGGATTTGCAAAGAAGGTGTGCGTCTTTGTAAATTGTAGGCCAATAGAATCCAGCTTCATAAACTTTTCTTGCTGTTAGTTGAGGCCCATAATGCCCTCCTGTTGGTCCTGTGTGACAATGGTTTAAAATTTTACTAGCTTCATCTCCAAATACACATCGGCGTATTATTCCATCGGGACAACTTTTAAACAGATGTGGATCTTCCCAGAAATAGTGTTTTATATCACTGAAGAATTTCTTTCGTCTTTGGTACGATAATCCTTTTTCAAGGAATCCACAAACTAAGTAGTTTGCATAGTCTGCAAACCATGGGATTTCTTTATAATCTATCTTCAATAGATATTCATCAGGAAAGTTGTCTTGTATGGCCGATTCATTCAGAACTTCTAATTCGGGATTTTCAAGACGAGAAAGATGATCAGCGGCGAGATTTTCTGCTCCTCTTTTATCTCGGATTTCAATATCAAACTCTTGTAAGAGTAAGATCCAACGGATTAATCTTGGTTTAGCATCTTGTTTTGAAAATAGGTATCTAAGAGCAGAATGGTCGGTATAGACCACCGTTTTTGCTAGAACGAGATATGATCGAAATTTGTCAAAAGCAAAGACAATAGCAAGGAGTTCTTTTTCAGTAGTTGTATAGTTCGTTTGTGCTCCTTGTAATGTCTTACTAGCATAATATATAGGTTGAAATCGTTTTTCAATCCTTTGTCCTAAAACGGCTCCCATTGCAAAATCACTTGCATCGCACATTAGTTCAAATGGTAGATTCCAATTTGGTGTTATCATGATCGGCGCATTAGTTGAAATGTCCCGTTCTTATTGATTAAAAACGTTCCATATTAATTGATTTCGTTGCGAGGTTTTGACCTCTATATGAGACGTTTTTCAAAGACTGCATTCATTTTAAAACAAACCATAACCTTTATTTCATCAATAAAGGTTTAAAAAGCTTTAAGTAGATTATCAAATAATGATAATCTAAAATATCCTGTTTACACATGACCATTACATAATGGTTTACAATACAAATATGTTACAACAAAATAAGTTTCTTGAATGCAGTTTTTACACAATATCATACAAGCATGGACTCCAAATCTCGTCCTTATTTAAGTATGCGACAGCGGAAGCTCTTAATAATCACCTGAGAATAAACATGCTTAAAACGTCAACAAAAATGTTGGTGAGTTATAGGTTTAACCTATATATATCAAATCATAATAATAGACCACAAGATTTCATATTTCAATACACATCCCATACATAGAGATAAAAATCATTCATATGGTGAACACCTGGTAACCGACATTAACAAGATGCATATATAAGAATATCCCCATCATTCCGGGACACCCTTCGGATATGATATAAATTTCGAAGTACTAAAGCATCCGGTACTTTGGATGGGGTTTGTTAGGCCCAATAGATCTATCTTTAGGATTCGCGTCAATTAGGGTGTCTGTTCCCTAATTCCCAGATTACCAGACTTAATAAAAAGGGGCATATTCGATTTCGATAATTCAACCATAGAATGTAGTTTCACGTACTTGTGTCTATTTTGTAAATCATTTATAAAACCTGCATGTATTCTCATCCCAAAAATATTAGATTTTAAAAGTGGGACTATAACTCACTTTCACAGATTTTTACTTCGTCGGGAAGTAAGACTTGGCCACTGGTTGATTCACGAACCTATAACAATATATACATATATATCAAAGTATGTTCAAAATATATTTACAACACTTTTAATATATTTTGATGTTTTAAGTTTATTAAGTCAGCTGTCCTCGTTAGTAACCTACAACTAGTTGTCCACAGTTAGATGTACAGAAATAAATCGATAAATATTATCTTGAATCAATCCACGACCCAGTGTATACGTATCTCAGTATTGATCACAACTCAAACTAAATATATTTTGGAATCAACCTCAACCCTGTATAGCTAACTCCAACATTCACATATAGAGTGTCTATGGTTGTTCCGAAATATATATAGATGTGTCGACATGATAGGTCGAAACATTGTATACGTGTCTATGGTATCTCAAGATTACATAATATACAATACAAGTTGATTAAGTTATGGTTGGAATAGATTTGTTACCAATTTTCACGTAGCTAAAATGAGAAAAATTATCCAATCTTGTTTTACCCATAACTTCTTCATTTTAAATCCGTTTTGAGTGAATCAAATTGCTATGGTTTCATATTGAACTCTATTTTATGAATCTAAACATAAAAAGTATAGGTTTATAGTCGGAAAAATAAGTTACAAGTCGTTCTTGTAAAGGTAGTCATTTCAGTCGAAAGAACGACGTCTAGATGACCATTTTAGAAAACATACTTCCACTTTGAGTTTAACCATAATTTTTGGATATAGTTTCATGTTCATAATAAAAATAATTTTCTCAGAATAACAACTTTTAAATCAAAGTTTATCATAGTTTTTAATTAACTAACCCAAAACAGCCCGCGGTGTTACTACGACGGCGTAAATCCGGTTTTACGGTGTTTTTCGTGTTTCCAGGTTTTAAATCATTAAGTTAGCATATCATATAGATATAGAACATGTGTTTAGTTGATTTTAAAAGTCAAGTTAGAAGGATTAACTTTTGTTTGCGAACAAGTTTAGAATTAACTAAACTATGTTCTAGTGATTACAAGTTTAACCTTCGAATAAGATAGCTTTATATGTATGAATCGAATGATGTTATGAACATCATTACTACCTTAAGTTCCTTGGATAAACCTACTGGAAAAGAGAAAAATGGATCTAGCTTCAATGGATCCTTGGATGGCTCGAAGTTCTTGAAGCAGAATCATGACACGAAAACAAGTTCAAGTAAGATCATCACTTAAAATAAGATTGTTATAGTTATAGAAATTGAACCAAAGTTTGAATATGATTATTACCTTGTATTAGAATGATAACCTACTGTAAGAAACAAAGATTTCTTGAGGTTGGATGATCACCTTACAAGATTGGAAGTGAGCTAGCAAACTTGAAAGTATTCTTGATTTTATGAAACTAGAACTTTTGGAATTTATGAAGAACACTTAGAACTTGAAGATAGAACTTGAGAGAGATCAATTAGATGAAGAAAATTGAAGAATGAAAGTGTTTGTAGGTGTTTTTGGTCGTTGGTGTATGGATTAGATATAAAGGATATGTTATTTTGTTTTCATGTAAATAAGTCATGAATGATTACTCATATTTTTGTAATTTTATGAGATATTTCATGCTAGTTGCCAAATGATGGTTCCCACATGTGTTAGGTGACTCACATGGGCTGCTAAGAGCTGATCATTGGAGTGTATATACCAATAGTACATACATCTAAAAGCTGTGTATTGTACGAGTACGAATACGGGTGCATACGAGTAGAATTGTTGATGAAACTGAACGAGGATGTAATTGTAAGCATTTTTGTTAAGTAGAAGTATTTTGATAAGTGTCTTGAAGTCTTTCAAAAGTGTATGAATACATATTAAAACACTACATGTATATACATTTTAACTGAGTCGTTAAGTCATCGTTAGTCGTTACATGTAAATGTTGTTTTGAAACCTTTAGGTTAACGATCTTGTTAAATGTTGTTAACCCAATGTTTATAATATCAAAAGAGATTTTAAATTATTATATTATCATGATATTATGATGTACGAATATCTCTTAATATGATATATATATATACATTAAATGTCGTTACAACGATAATCGTTACATATATGTCTCGTTTCAAAATCATTAAGTTAGTAGTCTTGTTTTTACATATGTAGTTCATTGTTAATATACTTAATGATATGTTTACATATCATAATATCATGTTAACTATATATATAACCATATATATGTCATCATATAGTTTTTACAAGTTTTAACGTTCGTGAATCACCGGTCAACTTGGGTGGTCAATTGTCTATATGAAACCTATTTCAATTAATCAAGTCTTAACAAGTTTGATTGCTTAACATGTTGGAAACATTTAATCATGTAAATATCAATCTCAATTAATATATATAAACATGGAAAAGTTCGGGTCACTACAGTACCTACCCGTTAAATAAATTTCGTCCCGAAATTTTAAGCTGTTGAAGGTGTTGACGAATCTTCTGGAAATAGATGCGGGTATTTCTTCTTCATCTGATCTTCACGCTCCCAGGTGAACTCGGGTCCTCTACGAGCATTCCATCCAACCTTAACAATTGGTATCTTGTTTTGCTTAAGTCTTTTAACCTCACGATCCATTATTTCGACGGGTTCTTCGATGAATTGAAGTTTTTCGTTGATTTGGATTTCATCTAACGGAATAGTGAGATCTTCTTTAGCAAAACATTTCTTCAAATTCGAGACGTGGAAAGTGTTATGTACAGCCGCGAGTTGTTGAGGTAACTCAAGTCGGTAAGCTACTGGTCCGACACGATCAATAATCTTGAATGGTCCAATATACCTTGGATTTAATTTCCCTCGTTTACCAAATCGAACAACGCCTTTCCAAGGTGCAACTTTAAGCATGACCATCTCTCCAATTTCAAATTATATATCTTTTCTTTTAATGTCAGCGTAGCTCTTTTGTCGACTTTGGGCGGTTTTCAACCGTTGTTGAATTTGGATGATCTTCTCGGTAGTTTCTTGTATAATCTCCGGACCCGTAATCTGTCTATCCCCCACTTCACTCCAACAAATCGGAGACCTGCACTTTCTACCATAAAGTGCTTCAAACGGCGCCATCTCAATGCTTGAATGGTAGCTGTTGTTGTAGGAAAATTCTGCTAACGGTAGATGTCGATCCCAACTGTTTCCGAAATCAATAACACATGCTCGTAGCATGTCTTCAAGCATTTGTATCGTCCTTTCGCTCTGCCCATCAGTTTGTGGATGATAGGCAGTACTCATGTCTAGACGAGTTCCTAATGCTTGCTGTAATGTCTGCCAGAATCTTGAAATAAATCTGCCATCCCTATCAAAGATAATAGAGATTGGTATTCCATGTCTGGAGACGACTTCCTTCAAATACAGTCGTGCTAACTTCTCCATCTTGTCATCTTCTCTTATTGGTAGGAAGTGTGCTGATTTGGTGAGACGATCAACTATTACCCAAATAGTATCAAAACCACTTGCAGACCTTGGCAATTTAGTGATGAAATCCATGGTAATGTTTTCCCATTTCCATTCCGAGATTTCGGGTTGTTGAAGTAGACCTGATGGTTTCTGATGCTCAGCTTTGACCTTAGAACACGTCAAACATTCTCCTACGTATTCAGCAACATCGGCTTTCATACCCGGCCACCAAAAATGTTTCTTGAGATCCTTGTACATCTTCCCCGTTCCAGGATGTATTGAGTATCTGGTTTTATGAGCTTCTCTAAGTACCATTTCTCTCATATCTCCAAATTTTGGTACCCAAATCCTTTCAGCCCTATACCGGGTTCCGTCTTCCCGAATATTAAGATGCTTCTCCGATCCTTTGGGTATTTCATCCTTTAAATTTCCCTCTTTTAAAACTCCTTGTTGCGCCTCCTTTATTTGAGTAGTAAGGTTATTATGAATCATTATATTCATAGATTTTACTCGAATGGGTTCTCTGTCCTTCCTGCTCAAGGCATCGGCTACCACATTTGCCTTCCCCGGGTGGTAACGAATCTCAAAGTCGTAATCATTCAATAATTCAATCCACCTACGCTGCCTCATATTCAGTTGTTTCTGATTAAATATGTGTTGAAGACTTTTGTGGTCGGTATATATAATACTTTTGACCCCATATAAGTAGTGCCTCCAAGTCTTTAATGCAAAAACAACCGCGCCTAATTCCAAATCATGCGTCGTATAATTTTGTTCGTGAATCTTCAATTGTCTAGACGCATAAGCAATCACCTTCGTTCGTTGCATTAATACACAACCGAGACCTTGCTTTGATGCGTCACAATAAATCACAAAATCATCATTCCCTTCAGGCAATGACAATATAGGTGCCGTAGTTAGCTTTTTCTTCAATAACTGAAACGCTTTCTCTTGTTCATCATTCCATTCAAATTTCTTCCCTTTATGCGTTAATGCAGTCAAGGGTTTTGCTATTCTGGAAAAGTCTTGGATGAACCTTCTGTAGTAACCAGCTAGTCCTAAAAACTGGAGTATGTGTTTCGGAGTTTTCGGGGTTTCCCACTTTTCAACAGTTTCTATCTTTGCCGGATCCACCTTAATACCTTCTTTGTTCACTATGTGACTGAGGAATTGAACTTCTTCCAACCAAAATGCACACTTTGAAAACTTAGCGTACAATTCTTCCTTCCTCAATACTTCTAACACCTTTCTCAAATGTTCACCGTGTTCTTGGTCATTCTTTGAGTAAATAAGTATGTCATCAATGAAAACAATGACAAACTTGTCAAGGTATGGTCCACACACTCGGTTCATAAGGTCCATGAACACAGCTGGTGCATTAGTTAAACCAAACGGCATGACCATAAACTCGTAATGACCGTAACGTGTTCTGAAAGCAGTCTTTGGAATATCATCTTCTTTCACCCGCATTTGATGATACCCGGAACGTAAGTCAATCTTTGAATAAACAGATGAGCCTTGTAGTTGATCAAATAAGTCATCGATTCTCGGTAGTGGGTAGCGGTTCTTGATGGTAAGTTTGTTCAACTCTCGGTAGTCGATACACAACCTGAATGTACCATCTTTCTTCTTGACAAACAAAACAGGAGCTCCCCACGGTGATGTGCTTGGTCGAATGAAACCACGCTCTAAAAGTTCTTGTAATTGGCTTTGTAGTTCTTTCATCTCGCTGGGTGCGAGTCTGTAAGGAGCACGAGCTATTGGTGCAGCTCCTGGTACAAGATCTATTTGAAATTCAACGGATCGATGTGGGGGTAATCCCGGTAATTCTTTCGGAAATACATCAGGAAATTCTTTTGCGACGGGAACATCATTGATGCTCTTTTCTTCAGTTTGTACTTTCTCGACGTGTGCTAGAACAGCATAGCAACCTTTTCTTATTAGTTTTTGTGCCTTCAAATTACTAATAAGATGTAGCTTCGTGTTGCCCTTTTCTCCGTACACCATTAAGGGTTTTCCTTTTTCTCGTATAATGCGAATTGCATTTTTGTAACAAACGATCTCCGCTTTCACTTCTTTCAACCAGTCCATACCGATTATCACATCAAAACTCCCTAACTCTACTGGTATCAAATCAATCTTAAATGTTTCGCTAACCAGTTTAATTTCTCGATTCCGACATATATTATCTACTGAAATTAATTTACCATTTGCTAATTCGAGTAAAAATTTACTATCCAAAGGCGTCAATGGACAACTTAATTTAGCACAAAAATCTCTACTCATATAGCTTCTATCCGCACCCGAATCAAATAAAACGTAAGCAGATTTATTGTCAATAAGAAACGTACCCGTAACAAGCTCCGGGTCTTCCTGTGCCTCTGCCGCATTAATATTGAAAACTCTTCTGCGGCCTTGTCCATTCGTGTTCTCCTGGTTCGGGCAATTTCTAATAATGTGGCCCGGTTTTCCACATTTATAACAAACTACATTGGCATAGCTTGCTCCGACACTACTTGCTCCGCCATTACTCGTTCCGACACCATTTGTTCCTTTTGTTCTATTAACCCCTAGTCCGTAGACCTCACACTTCGCCGCGCTATGACCATTTCTTTTACACTTGTTGCAAAATTTAGTGCAGAACCCCGAGTGATACTTTTCACACCTTTGGCATAGCTGCTTCTGATTGTTGTTGTTGTTGCGGTTATTATTGTTGTTGGGATGATTGTTGTAGTTGCTATTGTTGTTGTTGTTGTTGGGCCATTTGTTGTAGTTGCGATTGATGTTGCGATTGTTGGGATAATTGTTGCGATTATTGTTGTAATTGCTGTTGTTGTTGTATTGGTGATTCTTATCACCGTTTTCCTCCCACTTTCTTTTGACTTGCTTCACATTGGCCTCTTCAGTAGTCTGTTCTTTAATTCTTTCTTCAATTTGGTTCACGAGTTTGTGAGCCATTCTACATGCCTGTTGTATGGAGGCGGGCTCGTGTGAACTTATATCTTCTTGGATTCTTTCTGGTAATCCTTTCACAAACGCGTCAATCTTCTCTTCCTCATCTTCGAATGCTCCCGGACACAATAGGCACAATTCTGTGAATCGTCTTTCGTATGTGGTAATATCAAATCCTTGGGTTCGTAACCCTCTAAGTTCTGTCTTGAGCTTATTGACCTCAGTTCTGGGACGGTACTTCTCGTTCATCAAGTGCTTGAATGCTGACCAAGGTAGTGCGTACGCATCATCTTGTCCCACTTGCTCTAGATAGGTATTCCACCATGTTAACGCAGAACCTGTGAAGGTATGCGTAGCGTACTTCACTTTGTCCTCTTCAGTACACTTACTTATGGCAAACACCGATTCGACCTTCTCGGTCCACCGTTTCAATCCGATCGGTCCTTCGGTTCCATCAAATTCCAAAGGTTTGCAGGCAGTGAATTCTTTGTAGGTGCATCCCACACGATTTCCTGTACTGCTAGATCCAAGGTTATTGTTGGTATGTAGCGCAGCCTGTACTGCGGCTATGTTTGAAGCTAGAAAAGTACGGAATTCCTCTTCATTCATATTCACGGTGTGTCGAGTAGTCGGTGCCATTTCCTTCAAAATAGTTAAATGGAACAAGTTAATCATACAGAATATTAAGAGTAGTTAATAGTATTTCGTAGCATAATATGAACTCATTTATAAAAGCTTTTTCTTCATATTAGCGTTTTATAAGTTTAAATTCGGGTAGTACCTACCCGTTAAGTTCATACTTAGTAGCTAATATACAATTCAACTACTACAATTCTATATGAAAAACTGATTATAATAATATTTCGCGTTCAAACTTTTATACAATATTTTACAAACTTACAATACCGCTTATTTTACATAAAGCATGAAATATAGCACACAATAACTTTGATACAAGATAGTTGTGAAGATAATTCTAGCTAATACACAAGTCGTTCAGCAAAGGCAATAAAGACACGTAATTCATACGTCCAGAAACAAGTCATGCATTCTGGTTTTACTAGGACTACTTCCCATCCTTGGTCTTGTGCAACATAACCGTTATGGCCGTTGATAAGACAGCGTGTTGTAACGTCGTCAAAGGGACGAGGGTTACGTAATGTCCAACAGTCCCGTAACAATCTAAAAACCTCATTTCTTACCCCAATTACCGACTCCGTCACTTGTGGAAATGTTTTGTTTAATAGTTGTAGCCCGATGTTCTTGTTCTCACTTTGGTGAGAAGCGAACATTACTAATCCGTAAGCATAACATGCTTCTTTATGTTGCATGTTAGCCGCTTTTTCTAAATCACGAAGTCCAATATTCGGATATATTGAGTCAAAATAATTTCTTAACCCGTTGCGTAAAATAGCATTTGGGTTCCCCGCAATATATGCGTCAAAGTAAACACATCGTAACTTATGGGTTTCCCAATGTGATATCCCCCATCTTTCAAAATAAAGTCTCTTATAAACCAAGACATTCTTGGAACGTTCTTCGAATGTCTTACAAACTGATCTCGCCTTAAATAGTTGTGCCGAAGAATTCTGGCCGACTCTAGACAAGATTTCATCAATCATGTCTCCGGGTAGGTCTCTTAAAATATTGGGTTGTCTATCCATTTTGTGTTTTTAAACTATAAAATAGACAAGAGTTAGATTCATAAAAAAAAAAATACTTATTAATACAAGCAATTTTTTTACATATATCATAAAGCATAAGCACACTATATTACATATATTACACCACACGAATACAACTATCTTATTCCGACTCGCTCGTTTCTTCTTGTTGGGTTTTGGTTCGTTTTGCCAAGTTTCTAGGGATATATGATGTTCCCCTAATACGAGCCGTCGTTGTCCACATTGGTTTAGAAAAACCTGGTGGTTTAGAGGTTCCCGGGTCATTGTTACAACTTAAGGACTTCGGGGGTTGACGATACATATAAAGTTCATCGGGGTTGGAATTAGATTTCTCTATTTTTATGCCCTTTCCCTTATTATTTTCTTTTGCCTTTTTAAATTCAGTTGGGGTTATTTCTATAACATCATCGGAATTCTCGTCGGAATCCGATTCATCGGAGAATTGGTAATCCTCCCAATATTTTGCTTCCTTGGCGGAAACACCATTGACCATAATTAACCTTGGTCGGTTGGTTGAGGATTCTCTTTTACTTAACCGTTTTATTATTTCCCCCACCGGTTCTATTTCTTCTTCCGGTTCCGATTCTTCTTCCGGTTCCGATTCTTCTTCCGGTTCCGACTCTTCTTCCGGTTCCTCTTCGGGAACTTGTGAATCAGTCCACGAATCATTCCAATTTACATTTAACTCTTCATTATTATTAGGTGAGTCAATGGGACTTGTTCTAGAGGTAGACATCTATCACATAATATCAAACACGTTAAGAGATTAATATATCACATAATATTCATATGTTAAAAATATATAGTTTCCAACAAAAATTTGTTAAGCAATCATTTTTCAAGTAAACACGGTCGAAGTCCAGACTCACTAATGCATCCTAACAAACTAGATAAGACACACTAATTCAAAATTCTGGTTCTCTAAGACCATCGCTCGGATACCAACTGAAATGTCCCGTTCTTATTGATTAAAAACGTTCCATATTAATTGATTTCGTTGCGAGGTTTTGACCTCTATATGAGACGTTTTTCAAAGACTGCATTCATTTTAAAACAAACCATAACCTTTATTTCATCAATAAAGGTTTAAAAAGCTTTAAGTAGATTATCAAATAATGATAATCTAAAATATCCTGTTTATACATGACCATTACATAATGGTTTACAATACAAATATGTTACAACAAAATAAGTTTCTTGAATGCAGTTTTTACACAATATCATACAAGCATGGACTCCAAATCTCGTCCTTATTTAAGTATGCGACAGCGGAAGCTCTTAATAATCACCTGAGAATAAACATGCTTAAAACGTCAACAAAAATGTTGGTGAGTTATAGGTTTAACCTATATATATCAAATCATAATAATAGACCACAAGATTTCATATTTCAATACACATCCCATACATAGAGATAAAAATCATTCATATGGTGAACACCTGGTAACCGACATTAACAAGATGCATATATAAGAATATCCCCATCATTCCGGGACACCCTTCGGATATGATATAAATTTCGAAGTACTAAAGCATCCGGTACTTTGGATGGGGTTTGTTAGGCCCAATAGATCTATCTTTAGGATTCGCGTCAATTAGGGTGTCTGTTCCCTAATTCTCAGATTACCAGACTTAATAAAAAGGGGCATATTCGATTTCGATAATTCAACCATAGAATGTAGTTTCACGTACTTGTGTCTATTTTGTAAATCATTTATAAAACCTGCATGTATTCTCATCCCAAAAATATTAGATTTTAAAAGTGGGACTATAACTCACTTTCACAGATTTTTACTTCGTCGGGAAGTAAGACTTGGCCACTGGTTGATTCACGAACCTATAACAATATATACATATATATCAAAGTATGTTCAAAATATATTTACAACACTTTTAATATATTTTGATGTTTTAAGTTTATTAAGTCAGCTGTCCTCGTTAGTAACCTACAACTAGTTGTCCACAGTTAGATGTACAGAAATAAATCGATAAATATTATCTTGAATCAATCCACGACCCAGTGTATACGTATCTCAGTATTGATCACAACTCAAACTAAATATATTTTGGAATCAACCTCAACCCTGTATAGCTAACTCCAACATTCACATATAGAGTGTCTATGGTTGTTCCGAAATATATATAGATGTATCGACATGATAGGTCGAAACATTGTATACGTGTCTATGGTATCTCAAGATTACATAATATACAATACAAGTTGATTAAGTTATGGTTGGAATAGATTTGTTACCAATTTTCACGTAGCTAAAATGAGAAAAATTATCCAATCTTGTTTTACCCATAACTTCTTCATTTTAAATCCGTTTTGAGTGAATCAAATTGCTATGGTTTCATATTGAACTCTATTTTATGAATCTAAACAGAAAAAGTATAGGTTTATAGTCGGAAAAATAAGTTACAAGTCGTTCTTGTAAAGGTAGTCATTTCAGTCGAAAGAACGACGTCTAGATGACCATTTTAGAAAACATACTTCCACTTTGAGTTTAACCATAATTTTTGGATATAGTTTCATGTTCATAATAAAAATAATTTTCTCAGAATAACAACTTTTAAATCAAAGTTTATCATAGTTTTTAATTAACTAACCCAAAACAGCCCGCGGTGTTACTACGACGGCGTAAATCCGGTTTTACGGTGTTTTTCGTGTTTCCAGGTTTTAAATCATTAAGTTAGCATATCATATAGATATAGAACATGTGTTTAGTTGATTTTAAAAGTCAAGTTAGAAGGATTAACTTTTGTTTGCGAACAAGTTTAGAATTAACTAAACTATGTTCTAGTGATTACAAGTTTAACCTTCGAATAAGATAGCTTTATATGTATGAATCGAATGATGTTATGAACATCATTACTACCTTAAGTTCCTTGGATAAACCTACTGGAAAAGAGAAAAATGGATCTAGCTTCAATGGATCCTTGGATGGCTCGAAGTTCTTGAAGCAGAATCATGACACGAAAACAAGTTCAAGTAAGATCATCACTTAAAATAAGATTGTTATAGTTATAGAAATTGAACCAAAGTTTGAATATGATTATTACCTTGTATTAGAATGATAACCTACTGTAAGAAACAAAGATTTCTTGAGGTTGGATGATCACCTTACAAGATTGGAAGTGAGCTAGCAAACTTGAAAGTATTCTTGATTTTATGAAACTAGAACTTTTGGAATTTATGAAGAACACTTAGAACTTGAAGATAGAACTTGAGAGAGATCAATTAGATGAAGAAAATTGAAGAATGAAAGTGTTTGTAGGTGTTTTTGGTCGTTGGTGTATGGATTAGATATAAAGGATATGTTATTTTGTTTTCATGTAAATAAGTCATGAATGATTACTCATATTTTTGTAATTTTATGAGATATTTCATGCTAGTTGCCAAATGATGGTTCCCACATGTGTTAGGTGACTCACATGGGCTGCTAAGAGCTGATCATTGGAGTGTATATACCAATAGTACATACATCTAAAAGCTGTGTATTGTACGAGTACGAATACGGGTGCATACGAGTAGAATTGTTGATGAAACTGAACGAGGATGTAATTGTAAGCATTTTTGTTAAGTAGAAGTATTTTGATAAGTGTCTTAAAGTCTTTCAAAAGTGTATGAATACATATTAAAACACTACATGTATATACATTTTAACTGAGTCGTTAAGTCATCGTTAGTCGTTACATGTAAATGTTGTTTTGAAACCTTTAGGTTAACGATCTTGTTAAATGTTGTTAACCCAATGTTTATAATATCAAAAGAGATTTTAAATTATTATATTATCATGATATTATGATGTACGAATATCTCTTAATATGATATATATATATATACATTAAATGTCGTTACAACGATAATCGTTACATATATGTCTCGTTTCAAAATCATTAAGTTAGTAGTCTTGTTTTTACATATGTAGTTCATTGTTAATATACTTAATGATATGTTTACATATCATAATATCATGTTAACTATATATATAACCATATATATGTCATCATATAGTTTTTACAAGTTTTAACGTTCGTGAATCACCGGTCAACTTGGGTGGTCAATTGTCTATATGAAACCTATTTCAATTAATCAAGTCTTAACAAGTTTGATTGCTTAACATGTTGGAAACATTTAATCATGTAAATATCAATCTCAATTAATATATATAAACATGGAAAAGTTCGGGTCACTACATTAGTGAGTTTTTCTTTAAGAATATTAAAAGATTTGATACACTCATCCGAAAAGATGAATGGAGCATCCTTTTCTAGGAGTTTATTCATAGGAGTGGCAATTTTAGAAAAATCTTTTATGAAACTTCGGTAAAAACCAGCATGCCCTAGGAAACTCCTAACTCCTCTAACATTGGTGGGATGTGGAAGTTTAGCAATTACATCTACTTTAGCTCTATCCACTTCAATTCCTTCTTTTGAAATTTTCAGTCTTTAGACATGATTTAAATGTATCACCGAAGACTGAAAAGTCATCCATGAAAACTTCCATGCATTCTTCTATCATGTCGTGAAAAATCGCCATCATACACCTTTGAAAGGTTGCAGGGGCGTTGCAAAGTCCAAATGGCATGCGTTTGTAAGCAAAAGTACCATAAGGGCACGTGAATGTGGTTTTCTCTTGATCTTCGGGTGCTATTGGAATTTGAAAATATCCGGAAAATCCATCTAGAAAACAATAGTAACTATTTCCGGCTAATCTTTCCAACATTTGATCTATGAAAGGTAAGGGAAAGTGATCTTTTCTGGTGGCGTCATTTAATTTTCTATAATCAATACATACACGCCATCCTGTTACAGTCCTAGTAGGAATAAGCTCATTTTTCTCATTTGTAATGACAGTCATGCCACCCTTCTTAGGTACGCATTGAACTGGGCTTACCCATGGACTATCAGAAATTGGATATATCAAACCTGCATCTAGCAGTTTAATAATCTCTTTCTTAACTACATCTTGCATATTAGGATTTAGTCTTCGTTGGCGTTGCACATACGTTTTATGACCTTCTTCCATAAGGATTTTATGTGTGCAATACGAAGGACTTATTCCTTTAATATCATGAATCTTCCATGCAATGGCTGGTTTATGAGCTTTCAACACAGAAATGAGTTGTGATTTCTCATTTTCAGTAAGAGAAGACGATATTATTACAGGTAATTCAGATTCACCATGTAAATAAGCGTATTCCAAATGGTTTGGAAGTGGCTTTAACTCTAATTTCGGAGGTTCTTCTATCGATGATTTATATCGATATCTGTCTTCTTCTTTTAGCATTTGAAGTTCTTCTGTTGTTGGTTCATATCCATTATCCATAAGTGTAGCTAACATTTCAGCTTCATCAATTGGTTCAGTTCCTTCTCCTACAGAACATTCTCCCGTTCCTTGTAATTCTGGAAATTCTTCTAACAATTCAGCATATGGATCTACAGTTTGAATATAATAGCATGTATCATCTGCAGATTGCGGTTGTTGCATTGCTCTATCAACTGAAAAGGTAACACTCTCATCCTCTATACTTAGGGTTAGTTTCTTACCGAACACGTCTATCATTGCTTTAGCCGTGTTTAAGAATGGTCTTCCTAATATGAGAGGAACTTGAGAATCTTCTTCCATGTCCAAAACAACAAAATCTACTGGAAATACTAAAGTACCAACTTTAACTAGCATGTTCTCCATTATCCCTCTAGGATATTTTATTGATCTATCGGCTAGTTGTATGCTTATTCTGGTTGGTTTCAATTCTCCAAGGTCTAGTTTAGCGTATAGTGAATACGGCATTAGATTTATACTAGCACCTAAGTCTGCCAATGCTTCTATTGAACTAAGACTACCCAGAAAACATGGAATTGTGAAACTTCCTGGATCAGATAGTTTTTCTGGTATCTTATTCAACAGCACTGCTGAACAATTAGCATTCATAGTAACAGCCGAGAGTTCTTCCATTTTCTTTCTATTTGAGATTAGATCTTTCAAGAATTTAGCATATCTAGGCATTCCTGAAATCACATCAATGAAAGGAAGATTTACATTTATCTGTTTAAACATATCCAAAAATTTGGATTGCTCGGCTTCAAGTTTTTCTTTCTTCATTTTACTCGGGTAAGGAAGTGGTGGTTGGTATGGTTTAACATAAGGTTTATCCTTAACTGTGTTATCTTCATTAACCTTTTCAACTACCGGTTCTTTTTCCTTATCTTGATCAGGTTGTGGTTCTTGTGGAGTAGGAATAGTTTCATCAGAAGTTACAGGTATTTCAGGTGGTTTAAGTGTTGTACCACTTCTTGTGGTAATGGCTTTAGCTGTTTCATTTCGGGGGTTAGCATTTGTATCACTAGGTAGACTTCCCGGTTTTCTTTCACCTATTAACCTTGCTAGGTTACTTACTTCTTGTTCCAGATTTTGAATAGAAGCTTGTTGATTTCTAAATGCTTGAGCATTTTGTTCATTGGTTTGTTTCTGAGATGTGAAAAACTGCGTTTGAGTTTCAACTAGCTTCATCATCATATCTTCTAAATTCGGCTTTTTATCATCGGTTTGTTGTGGTGGTTTGTTTTGAAAATTAGGTCTTTGCTGATTATAAGTATTATTGGATACTTGTTGATTGCTAGGACCTTGTTGGTTGTTGTATGGAATATTTCGGTTATAATTCTGGTTTTGATTGTAAATCGGTCTTGGCGGTTGATAATTATTCTGATAATTATTTCCAGGCCTTTGGTTTATGTATGAAATATTCTCTCTTTGTTCCATTGTTAATTCAATACTGAGACAATCTTTTGTCAAATGTGGTCCTCCACACTGCTCACAACTAATTCGTATTGAGTGAATATCCTTAGTCATCTTTTCCATTCGTCTCTCCACAGCATCTATCTTTGCGGAAATGGAATCTAAGTCATGGCTAGAATCGGCTCTAGCTGCTTTAGATGATCTAACGATATCTTTTTCTTGGTGCCACTCATGTGAGTGGGAAGCAGTGTTATCAATAATTTTGTAAGCATCAGTTTCGGTTTTCTTCATAATAGAACCACCAGCTGCTATATCTATGTCTTTTCTTGTAGTGATGTCGCATCCTTGGTAGAATATTTGTACTATTTGACAGGTGTCTAAACCATGTTGCGGACATCCTCTTAACAACTTTCCATATCTTGTCCATGCCTCATATAGAGTTTCATTTGGCTTCTGTGTGAACGTAACAATTTCTGCTTGAAGTCTTACGGCTTTAGATGCAGGAAAGAATTGTTTAAGAAATTTGTCAACTAAAACATCCCATGTATCGATCGCCCCTTCAGGTAACGATTCCAACCAATCTTTGGCTTCTCCCTTTAAAGTCCAGGGAAATAACATGAGATATATCTGTTCATCCTCCACTTCTCGGATTTTAAATAGTGTGCAGATCCTATTAAAGGTACGTAGATGTTCATTAGGATCTTCCTTCGGCGCACCACTAAATTGGCATTGATTAGTTACCATGTGTAGAATTTGTCCTTTGATTTCATAATCTGGCGCATTAATGTCTGGATGAGTAATTGCGTGACCTTGGCCAGTGCGTTTAGCTCTCATTCGGTCTTCCATACTTAAAGGTTCCAGATTCTCCATAATTGAATTTGTTGAATCGGTATCACTAGATGATTCTGATTTAATGGTTCGTTCCTCAACAATCTCTGTTTGAATGATTGGTGGCTCCGGAGGAAAGTTTAATGGTTCAGGATTTACGAACCGTTCCTGAATATTCTCCGGATTCTCAATTGTGAGGTTGGGTTCAAAAAATGGATTATCGGAAATTTGAACTGAAGTACTTGGTCTACTGGATGACGATTCTAAAGAAAAATCAACGGCGGTTATATTTGCTAAATGTCTTGATCTAGTTACAGGTGGTGAACGTACAAAAGGTGATGAACGTCTTGCTCGGTGCATTCACTGAATATCCTATTAGTTTTAAAAAGGAAAGAAAAATTATAATAAGTTATCCAATCAATAGACTTTTCTGATTTTGCCCACGTTTCGAATAGCCAAAAGATGCAGCAGAGGGGCAGGATTCGTTTGGTCTCAATATAATTGAGGACTGTTTGGCTCCAATAACCCGGTCCACGTACAAATCCAACTATTACTACGAACCAGAAAATTTTGATGTCTATCAATTTAACCACTCAAAATAAATTTTCGAAATTTTAAGAAATTTAGATAAGAAGTAGAAAAAAATTCTAAGTCCTAAAACTAGAATAGCGAGAAATGAGAGAGAAAAAGAGTTCGTCGCAAAAGGTCGAAAAAGAAAAAATGGTTGAAAAATAAAAGGTGACGGAAAAATAAAAGAAACTTATAAAAACTTAAAAATACTTGACTAACCTAACCTTATTACTACAACTAACTTAAAATTATAATCGCAAATTGAAATTACTAATTGGAATGATAATTGATACATAGTAAAAGGTCTAAAAATATTAAAGCTTACAGGAAAAACTAAATCCCAAATGGAAATAACTTAAAAAGAAACTAAAACTTAAAAAGGCGTCGCAAAATTCTAAAGCACCTAAATCTTAGTCTAAAGAAAAAGCACTTAAGGAATTCTACGGCAAAGCCTAAAAATCTAGGAGTAAAAATAACTATAGCAAAAACTAAGTTTAAAATTAAAAATGAGAGAAAAATACAAATATTACGCTAAAACGATTAAAAAGGGACAAAATATAAAAATATACAAAAAGTTGTAAAAAGTACAATTTTTATAAAAATATTATTTTTATATTATTTATTTTATAAAACTATTAATTTTACAATTTAATTAAACTAATTTATACTAAATACATAAATTAAATAAAAAGTAAATGTTAAAATAAAACTAATAATAATAATAATAATTATTAGGGTTTAATAATAATTAATTAATAATTACCGTAATTAATGCTCGATTAGGGTTTTTTGTCGCCTGTCAGAAAGTCTCCGCGAGTCGCGGCATTTATTGCATCAAACCCCGCGAGTCGCGGGGTTTCAAATTTCAGCTGACAGGTTTCAAATTCGACGCATTTTTTCTTTATTTATTTTTATTTTTTTTATTTTCTGTTTTTAATTTTTTCTATAAATAAAAGATAGTTAATAAAACTTATATTTTTATAAACTAAACTAAAAATAAAGAAACTTATAAAACTTTTAACAAACTCTTAAAAATATATAAATTTTTGTTTTTCTTTTTATATTTTCGAATTTTTAAAACGTATTTTTATAAAAACGAATTTTAATAAAAGTTAACTAAAAATCTTTTTTGTTTTTTATATTAGCGCTGCGCTTCCGGCGTTTAAGAGTGTCCCCGGCAGCGGCGCCAAAAAATACTTGATGTTATGCGAGGTGTATATAAAATAGTTTATATTTTACTAGGAAAATACTATTAAATACAATATAATTTTACACAAGATATTTATTTATTTATAGAATGGATATACTTAAACCTTGCTACAACACTTATAGGCAGTGTACCTAATCGTACAGTAGTGTAGTTTTTAGTAAGTCCGGTTCGTTCCACAGGGAAATCTTTAAACAAAGCTCAACGCTATATTAGTTTACTTTTATAAAAATACAAATATATATATAAGTAATATTATTATTATAAAGGGGGGTTTTTTTACCGTTTAATGACCGGTTTGTCGATTTTAAGACTTTAGTCGCAGTTAAAACCTAATGTAAAATATTAAATAAATAAAAGACTTAATTTAAAGCGTAAGTAAATAACGATAATGAAATTGCGAATAATAAAAGTGCGATAAAATAAAATTGCGATAATTAAAAAGTACGATAATTAAAAGTGCGATGAAATAACAATAAATAAAAAGTGCGATAATTAGAAGTGCAATTAAATATAAAATAAAGGAAATTAAATATGAAATAAAAGAATTATGCTTATTTAAACTTCCGTAATCATGATGTTTGACGTGTTGATTTTAGTTTTATGCCCATGGATTAATTGTCCTTTGTCCTGGATTATTTAATATGTCCGTCTGGTTTTTGTCCATAACAGTCCATCAGTCATAAATATAAAATGCGAGTGTCCTCATCAAATTATTCTTATACCCGAAGTTAAATATTCCAACTAATTGGGGATTCGAATTGTAACAAGGTTTTAATACTTTGTTTAATGAATACACCAGGTTATCGACTGCGTGTAAACCAAGGTTTTACTACTTTGTTAACAATTACACCAATTACCCTTGAATGTAATTTCACCCCTGTTTTAATTATTCTAATGGCTATTAATCCATTCCCGTGTCCGGTTAAATGAACGATTATTCGTACATATAAATACCCCGCCCATCGTGTCCGATCGAGTGTATATGGTAATTTATAGGGACGCCCAATTGTAAATCTTCATATTAACATTAACAAACTATCATTTAGTTAAACAAATATAAAGCCCATTAATAGCCCATAGTCTAATTTCCACAAGTGTCGTTCTTTTGTCCAAACCCCAATTATGGTACAAAGCCCAATTACCCAATTTTAGTAATTAGCCCAACATCATGATTACTTCGTTTTAAATAAGCATAATAATAACTTAGCTACGAGACATTAATATAAAAAGGTTGAACATAACTTACAATGATTAAAATTAGCGTAGCGTTACACGGAAAGAATTTCGACTTACACCCTTACAACATTCGCTAACATACCCTTATTATTAGAATTATAATTAAAATTAAAATTAAAATATAAATTATATATATATATATATATATATCGTATATATGAGAGAAGAGAGAAATAGAATATGAAAAATGATCAGAATTCGGTTTGCTTTATAGCCAGAGTCGATTTTTGGGGCTTCCCGACTCGCGGCAAAATCCTCTTCAAACTCCGCGAGTCGCGGAGAATGTATTTACAGCTCACACCCTTGGAGTCTTTCTTTGCCGACGGTTTTTATATATAAATATAAAATATAAATAATTAATATAATTATTTATATATTATATTATATTCTTGTGCATAGTAGACTTGTAATTTTTAGTCCGTTGCGTCGAGCGTTGAGAGTTGACTCTGGTCCCGGTTCCGGATTTTCGAACGTCCTTGCGTACAATTTTATATTTTGTACTTTGCGTTTTGAATCTTGTACTCTTGTAATTTCGAGACGTTTCTTATCAATAATTGGAACCTCTTTGATTGTCTTTTGTACTTTTGAGCTTTTTGGTCGTTTGCGTCTTCAATTCGTCGAATCTGTCTTTTGTCTTCACCTTTTATTATTTAAACGAATATCACTTGTAAATAGAACAATTGCAACTAAAAGCTTTTCTTTCTTGAGGAATAATGCTATGAAATATATGTTCGTTTTTAGCATTATCAGTTATGCGGCCAAGAATTATTATCGAAACGAAACTATTGTCAAATAAATTCGCAGTCAATACGAAATTTTAAAACAAAAACAATAATAGAGTTATGGATCAGGAGATATCAAAAAGTGCCACTAAATAATTGAAGTGTAAGGATTTGTGGCTAGTGGGGTAATATTAATCTCAAAAAGATTCTCAATGTACCTAAATTCAATGTTACATAAATAAAAAGTATCAAAATGATATTTAAATATGCATAAAAATTCAAATGCAAGGGTAATAATTATCGAAAAATCTGAAAGTTCAAAATTCACATTTTAAAATAGCAAAATGACTTTTTTGGCGTTGAAACTATTTTGAATGGCCGCAACCCTTTAGGAAGTCTTACTCGTAGTGCCTTTCTCTAGTCATAGTGCGAAAATAGATCCAATCTTCAACCGAAATTGTTTTATCATATTTGCCACATAATTCAGTATAATTATTTGGCAAACGTAATGTGTTCAAAAATGTGTTCTGCGGCAATGAATCATTATCAAAATGAAACTATAGTCAAATATATTCGCACTCAATACGAAATTTTAAAACAAAAACAATAATAGAGTTCTGGATTGAGAGATATCAAAAGGTGTCACTAAATAATTAAACCATTATACCAAGATGTCGCAAAACGTGTAAGGATTTATGGCTAGTGGGGTTATATTAACCTCAAAATGATTCTCAATGTACCTACATAAATAAAAAGTATCAAAACGGTATTTAAATATGCATAAAAATTCAAATGCAAAGGTAATAATTATCGAAAAATCTAAAAGTTCAAAATTCACCTTTTAAAAATAGCAAAACGATTTTTTCAGCATTGAAACTATTTCGAACGGCATCAACCCAATAGGAAGTCTTGCTCGTAGTGTTTTCTCTAATCATCGTGCGAAAATGGATCCAATCTTCAACCAAAATTGTTTTATCACATCGGCCACATAATTCAGCATAATTATGTGGCAAACGTAATGTGTTCAAAAATGTGTTCTACGGACATGAATTATTATCGAAACGAAACTATAGTCAAATATATTCGGATTCAATATGAAATTTTAAAACAAAAACAATAATAGAGTTATGGATTGAGAAATAACAAAAAGTGCCACTAAATAATTAAACTATTAAACCAAGATGTCGCAAAATGTGTAAGGATTTGTAGCTATTGGGTTATATTAACCTCAAAAAGATTCTCAATGTACCTAAATTCAATCATAAATAGATAAGAATTATTAAAATGGTATATTTAAATATGCATAAAAATTCAAATGCAAAGGTAATAATTATCAAAAAATCTGAAAGTTCAAAATTCACCTTTTAAAAATAGCAAAACGACTTTTTCAGCGTTGAAACTATTTCGATGGGCATCAACCCTTTAAGAAATCTTGCTCATAGTGCTTTTCTCTAGTCATCGTACGAAAGTGAATCCAATATTCAACTGAAATTGATTTATCACATTGGCCACACAATTCAGCATAATTATGTGGCAAACGTAATGTGTTCAAAATTGTGTTTTACTGCCATGAATTATTATCGAAACGACACTATTGTCAAATATATTCGCATTCAATACGAAATTTTAAAAGAAAAACCATAATAGAGTTATGGATTGAGAGATATCAAAAAGTGCCACTTAATAATTAAACCATTAAAACAAGATGTCACAAAACGTGTAAGGATTTGTGGCTAGTGGGGTGATATTCACCTAAAAATATTCACAATGTACCTAAATTCAATGTTACATAAATAACAAGTATCAAAATTGTATTTAAATATGCATAAAAATTCAAATGCAAAGGTAATAATTATCGAAAAATCTGAAAGTTCAAAATTCACCTTTTAAAAATAGCAAAATGACTTTTTCTGCGATGAAACTATTTCAAATGGCAGCAACCCTTTAGGAAGTCTTGCTCGTAGTGCCTTTCTCTAGTCATAGTGCGAAAATGGATCCAATCTTCAGCCGAAATTTTTTTTATCACATTTGCCACATAATACAGTATAATTATTTGGAAAACGTAATGTGTTCAAAAACGTGTTTTGCGGCCATGAAATACTATCGCAATGATACTATAGTCAAATATATTCGCATTCAATACGACATTTTAAAACAAAAACAATAATAGTGTTATGGATTGAGAGATATCAAAAAGTGCCACTAAATAATTGAACCATTAAAACAAGATGTCACAAAACGTGTAAGGATTTGTGGTTAGTGGTGATATTCACCTAAAAAGGATTCTCAATGTACATAAATTCAATGTTACATAAATAACAAGTATCAAACTTGTATTTAAATATGCATAAAAATAAAAATGAAAAGGTAATAATTATCGAAAAATCTGAAAGTTCAAAATTCACCTTTTAAAAATAGCAAAATGACTTTTTCGGCGTTGAAACTATTTCGAATGGCAGCAACCCTTTAGGAAGTCTTGCTCGTAGTGCCTTTCTCTAGTTATCGTGCAAAAGTGGATCCAATCTTCAACCGAAGTTGATTTATCACATTGGCCACATTATTCAGCATATTTATGTGGCAAACGTAATGTTTTCAAAAATGTGTTACGCGGCCATGAATTATTATCGAAACAATACTATAGTCAAATATATTTGCATTCGATATGAAATTTTAAAACAAAAATAATAATAGAGTTATGGATTGAGAGATATCAAAAAGTGTCACTAAATACATAAACCATTAAACCAAGATGTCGCACAATGTGTAAGGATTTGTGGCTAGTGCGGCCTCAAAATGATTATCAATGTACCTGAATTCAATGTTACGTAAATAACAAGTATCAAAATGGTATTTAAATATGCATAAAAATTCAAATGCAAAGGTAATAATTATCGAAAAATCTAAAAGTTCATAATTCACGTTTTAAAAATAGCAAAATGACTTTTTTTGGCTTTGAAACTATTTCGAATGGCATCAACCCTTTAGGAACTCTTGCTTGTAGTGCTTTTCTCTAGTCATCGTGCGAAATGAATCCAATCTTCAACCGAAATTGATTTATCACATTGGCCACATAATTCAGCATAATTATGTGGCAAACATAATGTGTTCAAAAATGTGTTTTGCGGCCATGAATTATTATTGAAACGACACTATAGTCAAATATATTCGCATTCCATACGAAATTTTAATACAAAAAAAATAATAGAATTATGGATTGAGAGATATCAAATAATGTCCCCAAATAATTGAAGCATTAAAATAGGATGTCGCTAAACGTGTAAGGATTTGTGGCTAGTGGGGTGATATTCACCTAAAAAAGATTCTAAATGTACCTAAAGTTAATGTTACATAAATAACAAGTATCAAAATTATATTTAAATATGCATAAAAATTCAAATGCAACGGTAATAATTATCGAAAAATCTAAAAGTTAATAATTCACCTTTTAAAAATAGCAAAATGACTTTTTCAGCGTTGAGACTATTTCGAATGGCATCAACCCATTAGGAAGTCTTGCACATAGTGCTTTTCTCTAGTCATCATGCGAAAATGAGTCTAATCTTCAACCGAAATTGATATATCACATTGGCCACATAATTCAGCATAATTATGTGGCAAACGTAATTTGTTCAAAAATGTGTTTTGCGGTCATGAATTATTATTGAAACAACACTATAGTCAAATATATTCGTATTCAATACGAAATTTTAAAACAAACAATTGAGAGATATATCAAAAAATGCCACTAAATAATTGAACCATTAAAATAAAATGTCGCTAAACGTGTAAGGATTTGTGGCTAGTGGGGTGATATTCACCTAAAAAAAGATTCTAAATGTACCTAAAGTCAATGTTACATAAATAACAAGTATCAAAATTGTATTTAAATATACATAAAAATTCAAATGCATAGGTAATAATTATCAAAAAATCTGAAAGTTCAAAATTCACCTTTTAAAAATAGAAAAATGACTTTTTCGGCGTTGAAACTATTTCAAATGGCAGCAACTCTTTAGGAAACCTTGCTCGTAGTGCCTTTCTCTAGTCATTATGTGAAAGTGGATCCAATCTTCAACCGAAGTTGATTTATCACATTGGCCACATTATTCAGCATAATTATGTGGAAAACGTAATGTTTTCAAAAATTTGTTACGTGGCCATGAATTATTATCGAAACGATACTATAGTCAAATATATTTACATTCAATATGAAATTTTAAAACAAAAATAATAATAGAGTTATGGATTGAGATATATCAAAAAGTGTCACTAAATACATAAACCATTAAACCAAGATGTCGCAAAACGTGTAAGGATTTGTGGCTGGTGCGGTTATATTAACCTCAAAAAGATTATCAATGTACCTGAATTCAATGTTACGTAAATAACAAGTATCAAAATGGTATATAAATATGCATAAAAATTCAAATACAAAGAGAATAATTATCGAAAAATCTAAAAGTTCATAATTCACCTTTTAAAATTAGCAAAACGACTTTTTTGGCATTGAAACTATGTCGAATGGCATCAAACCTTTAGGAACTCTTGCTCGTAGTGCTTTTCTCGAGTCATCGTGCGAAATGAATCCAATCTTCAACCGAAATTGATTTATCACATTGGCCGCATATGTAACATCCCGCATTTTTCCTTTAAATTTATTTTTAACACCGTCTTTTTTTAGATAATATCTTTAGTTATCTAAATTCGTATCTTTCATTAACTAACGTTCTTGATATTTCCGTTATTCGATTATAATATCTTCCGTTTATTCTCACGTATTTAAAATTTATTCGTTTGGTTAATTCACGCACCCGCTTTTAAACTCGAGGAACTAAATTTGCCATTGGGCCAAAGTGGCAACTAGTTGAACTAGTCACCACTCTTCCTCACCATTCATCATTCACCTCCTTATCCTTCATACTTCCACTTTTACTCTCAAACACCCAAATCATTCATTCATCATCTAAATTCGATCTAGGAAGCTTGCAACAAAACAAATTACATATTCATGATCCTCTTTTCATCCTCTACATTTTGGTACCAATTTTTTCTCGTTTGGGTAATATTTCTAAAACTCTAGATTTCATGTTCATAGTGTTTTTGACTTGAAATGGTGTTAATTAGTGTCTATGGCTCAAGTCTAACATGAATATGTGTTTAGTTCGCTCGATTTGTTGTTTTGAGTAACTAGCATGAACACTTGAAATGGGTGTGCTTAATCTTTGATTTTGAATGATTAAATATTGTTTAAATGTTAAAGTTCATGTATTAAATGTGTTACTAGCATCATTAGCTTCAATTTGATGTATAGGTTGACTTGGAAAACTTCACTAACATGATTATTGATTTTGTGATTCTTGGTTAGGGTTTGATAGCTTTTAAAATGAACTTTTGATGCACTGAATGCTTGTTAATGTTGTTAATAAGTGTTTAGTTTCAATGTATGTTTAATTACCTTCGAAACGGCATATCGTATGTGTAAATTGGATTCCCGAATCATAAAATGCGTTTTACGAACTTGAAACTTCAATGATGAACTTTTAACGATCATTTGACGTGGATTTGGTCATCTAAATAATGTAATTATTTGATGATATGTGATTAGTTGTATTCCTCGTCAAAATACCTTTTCAACGATATAAGATACATGTTTTAAGTGTTTTCGGTTCACAATTTGTGTTTGTTTGAGTTTTGGTTCGAGACTTGTGAAATTTCAGCTTCAGCTACCTGTAGTTCATTGGGATGCCATCCCATATTTTGGACGCCGTCCTGGCTTTCACATCTGGACGCCATCCTGCCATTTTGGACGCCGTCCAGATGAACTACCGAGGGCTGTCCAAATTTCCAATTTCCCGTTTAGTTCTAACTATGCTACGCACCTCCGATTGACATTAAACTTGGCCAACATGCTCATATATGATTATATAACTTAGAAAAATAGTTCGGGACCTGACCCGAACGTGTTGACTTTGACCAAGTTTGACTTTTAGTCAAACTTAACCAAAAACTTATACAATCGTTCTAATCCTCTTTTATACTTGATTCTTCATGAAACTTGACAAATTTGATTCGCATGCTAATTAATCGAGTCGTAACGAGCCATAGGACTAATTGAACAACTTTGACCAATCGTGTTTACCGTTATTGATACAACCTACTTGTTTAGGTCAAGACTAGCAATTGTCTTTGCACACGTTTACTTGTGAAGTACTTTATTACTCGTGCACTCAAGGTGAGATCATAGTCCCACTTTTACTCTTTTAAACTTACATTTAGGATGAGAAAACATAAATGTTTTGTTTTACAAAGTGAACACAAGTACAAAAAAAAAACATTCTGCATACGAGTTAGAACAAAATTCTTAATTCGATTATCATTAGTTACACTTGTCGGGTGTAAGTGAGAACTTATGTTGTATGGCCATACGGGTTTGACAAACCCTCATTCGGACGGCTCGCTACCGTTATTGGATGAAATATATTTTCGAGAAACAGTGTATGTTCTAACACTATTGTGATGGGGTTCTATGGATGGAAAGTTAAGCCTTGATAATTGGGTGCTCGTGATAACAAATTTTAGAATGGTTTACTATTATTTCAATGTTATAAATCTTGTGGTTCATTTGTAATTACTTACTTACTTAAACCTATGATTTCACCAACGTTTTCGTTGACAGATTTCTATGTTTTTCTCAGGTCTTTGAATGATATGTGATACATGCTTTCGCTCATTATTTTGATACTTGCATTGGATGTCGAGTATATATGCATACATGGAGCGTCTTTTGACTTTATTTTAAACTGTGTCGCATAGGTTTCATTTGTACTTATAACTTTGTAACGTAACTAATGGTTGAACTATTCTTGTAAACTTTGAAACAATCTTTACATTTGAAATGAATGCGACATATTTTGGTCAAACGTTATTTTAAAGACTTTTGACCACGTAACAGGACCTAAGTAGACGGCGCTGTCAATGACGATTTTGTCGGGTCGCTACAACATAATTCAGCATAATTATGTGACAAACGTAACGTGTTCAAAAATGTGTTCTGCGGCCATGAATTATTATCAAAACGAAAATATAGTCAAATATATTCGCATTCAATACGAAATTTTAGAACAAAAACAATAATAGTGTTATGGATTGAGAGATATCAAAAAATGCCACCAAATAATTGAACCATTAAAATAAGATGTCGCTAAACGTGTAAGGATTTGTGGCTAGTAGGGTGATATTCACCTAAAAAGGATTCTAAATGTACTTAAAATCAATGTTACATAAATAACAAGTATCAAAATTATATTTAAATATGCATAAAAATTCAAATGCAAAGGTGATAATTATCGAATTAACTAAAAGTACATAATTCACCTTTTAAAAATAGCAAAATGATTTTTTTGGCGTTGAAACTATTTCGAATGACATCAACCCATTAGGAAGTCTTGCTCATAGTGCTGTTCTCTAGTCATCATGCGAAAATGAATCTAATCTTCAACCGAAATTAATTTATCACATTGGCCACATAATTATGTGGCAAACGTAATGTGTTCAAAAATATATTTTGTTGCCATGAATTGTTATTGAAACGACACTATAGTCAAATATATTCGTATTTAATACGAAATTTTAAAAAAACAATTGAGAGATATATCAAAAAATGCAACTAAATAATTGAACCATTAAAATAAGATGTCGCTAGACGTGTAAGGATTTCTGGCAAGTGGGGTGATATTCACCTAAAAAAGATTCTAAATGTACCTAAAGTCAATGTTACATAAATAACAAGTATCATAATTGTATTTAAATATGCATAAAAATTCAAATGCAAAGGTAATAATTATCGAAAAATCTGAAAGTTCAAAATTCACCTTTTAAAATTAGGAAAATGACTTTTTCGGTGTTGAAACTATTTCGAATGGCATCAAACCTATAGGAAGTCTTGCTCGTATTGCCTTTCTCTAAACATCGCGCGAAAATGGATCCATTCTTCAACCAAAATTGTTTTATCACATCGGCCACATAATTCAGCATAATTATGTGTCAAATGTAACATGTTCAAAAATGTGTTCTGCGGCCATGAATTATTATCAAAATGAAACTATAGTCAAATATATTCGTATTCAATACAAAATTTTAAAATAAAAACAATAATAGTGTTATGGATTGAGAGATATCAAAAAATGCCACCAAATAATTGAACCATTAAAATAAGATGTCGCTAAACGTGTAAGGATTTGTGGCTAGTAGGGTGATATTCACCTAAAAAAGATTTTAAATGTACCTAAAATCAATGTTACATAAATAACAAGTATCAAAATTATATTTAAATATGCATAAAAATTCAAATGCAAAGGTAATAATTATCGAATTAACTAAAAGTTCATAATTTACCTTTTAAAAATAGCAAAACGACTTTTTCGGCGTTGAAACTATTTCGAATGACATCAACCCATTAGGAAGTCTTGCTCATAGTGCTTTTCTCTAGTCATCATGCAAAAATTAATCTAATCTTCAACCGAAATTGATTTATCACATTGGCCACATAATTCAGCATAATTGTGTGGCAAACGTAATGTGTTCAAAAATGTGTTTTGCAGCCATGAATTATTATTGAAATAACACTATAGTCAAATATATTCGTATTCAATACGAAATTTTAAAACAAACAATTGAGAGATATATCAAAAAATGCAACTAAATAATTGAACCATTAAAATAAGATGTTGCTAAACGTGTAAGGATTTCTGGCTAGTGGGGTGATATTCACCTAAAAAAGATTCTAAATGTACCTAAAGTCAATGTTACATAAATAACAAGTATCAAAATTGTATTTAATTATGCCTAAAAATTCAAATGCAAAGGTAATAATTATCGAAAAATCTGAAAGTTCAACATTCACCTTTTAAAAATAGCCAAATGACTTTTTCGGCGTTGAAACTATTTCGAATGGCATCAAACCTATAGGAAGTCTTGCTCGTAGTGCCTTTCTCTAAACATCGCGCGAAAATGGATCCATTCTTCAACCAAAATTGTTTTATCACATCGGCCACATAATTCAGCATATTTCTGTGGCAAACGTAATGTGTTTAAAAATGTGTTCAGCGACCATGAATTATTATCAAAACTAAACTATAGTCAAATATATTCGCATTCAATACGAAATTTTAAAACAAAAACAATAATAGTGTTATGGATTGAGAGATATCAAAAAATGCCACCAAATAATTGAAAAATTAAAATAGGATGTCGCTAAACGTATAAGGATTTGTGGCTAGTGGGATGATATTCACCTAAAAAAGATTCTAAATGTACCTAAAATCAATGTTACATAAATAACAAGTATCAAAATTATATTTACATATGCATAAAAATTCAAATGCAAAGGTAATAATTATCGAAAAAACTAAAAGTTCATAACTCACCTTTTAAAAATAGCAAAATCACTTTTTCAGCGTTGAAACTATTTCAAATGGTATCAACCCATTGGGAAGTCATGCTCATATGCTTTTCACTAGTCATCATACGAAAATGAATCTAATATTCAACCGAAATTAATTTATCACATTGGCCACATAATTCAGCATAATTATGTGGCAAACACAATGTGTTGAAAAATGTGTTATGCGGCAATGAATTATTATCGAAACGAAACTATTGATAAATATATCTGCATTTAATACGAAATTTTAAAACTAAAACGATAATATAGTTATGCATTGAGAGATATCAAAAAGTGCCACTAAATAATTGAACCATTAAACCAAGATGTCACAAAATGTGTAACGATTTGTGGCTAGCGAGTTGATATTCACCTAAAAAAATATTCTCAATGTACCTAAATTCAATGTTACATAAATAACAAGTATCAAAATTGTATTTAAATATGCATAAAAATTCAAATGCAAATGTAAGACCCGTTTATTCGTACGACGTATAACGATTGTATATATATATATATGAAAAGAACATATATTTGTGTATCGAGAATGTATATAAGTTACATGTACGTAAATATAGTACGAGAGTGATCGAAGGGTTGTTATACGTGTTTTAAAGTGCATGTACGTTGCACGAACGAAGAGTTCTAAGCATGTACAAGAGGAAGGATTCTAGTACGTGAAAGGGTGGCAATGTGGCTGATGGGTCGCGGTACAGAGGAATAAGGCGCGGTGCGACATTTCAAGGGATTCAAGATCAGAAGGCTCGACAAACAGATCCCAGACCGAGATAAAACTCGCGGCGCGGAGGGGTTCAGTTGCGGCGCGACCATCCTGGTGAGCTGGTTCGGGATTTCGCAATTTTAGAGAGAAGTGAGGGCATTTTGGTCATTTCGCATGTGTGCCAGATTTGTGTCCATAAACCTCATCCACTCATCTCATTTTCTTATTTCTTTTTCCTTTTTCTTCTCCATTTCCTCTCTTTTCTTCAATACTTCAAATCACTCAAAAGGGATTTTGAAAAGGAAGCAGCGGGATTCGATCGAGAGCGTAAGAGGCAACGTTGTTCTCCTCGTTCTTAGCTACGATTTGATACTAGTGGTAAGTCTTCTATCCGAAATTCGTTCTTAAGATTCATGTTCATATTTAGGGGGGTTTGATTGTGACTCATAATGAAACCCCATTAGTTGTTAATGGAAGGTTAACACCAAGATTCGGTTTTATAAGTGATGAAGGTGGGTTTTGGGTTTGTTGTGTAAGTTTAAACATGTAAGGCTTGCAAAGATTGAAAATCACTGGTGTTAGTGATTATTGATGTATTGGAAACCTTTTGAGTTCGATGGGTTGACTAATTTTGAATAGAGTCAAAATTAGGGTTTGTTGGTGATTTCAGTTCGATTGTCGTCTGTGTAAGGTTTATAAACTTAATATGAGTTAAGTTAAAGTATAAACTTGTGTTGGTGGCGGCGTTTTGAAGTCAAAACTAGTAAATGGTGAGATGTTGACCTTTTAAGGGTCAAAATGGGTTTTGGGCGAATATGCGAACTAGTGTGTTTTATGGCTAAATGTGGTGTCTTTGGGTATTTCGGGAACGCAGAAACTAGTCTCATTAGTTTCGGACTTTCGAGTAGCGTTAAACTACAAAAGGGTGTGATTTGCACTTGTTGTTCATTTGGGCGGGTCGAGAGTCCAAATGAGTTTGTATTGATGATTATGTGATAAATGGAATAGGTACGTTCCATTGGCGATTGCGGATTTTGGTTTGACATCCATCAAGACTTCAAGGCGAGTGTTAATATCCTATGTGCATATGTATGTATAGGATGGGTGCTGGGCGGGTGACGTGGTTCTCGGTTATAGAGCTCACTTCACATGTAGGTGGAAATGATGGACTTGTGTATAGGTCCAATTGGAATGGTTGTGCGTTTTGGTTGACCACCTTTGGCGAGATGCACACTTTGTGTGTACGTTATCACATGTGCTTGTGATGTGGAATATATAACCCCAATGGCGAAGGGTTGATATTTGAGTTGTGTTTGGATAACCCCGATGATGTGAATTTTATAATCCCGGGACCGTGGGTTTTGATTTGGGAAGTGGATCACGTGTAGATGCGGATTCACGATGACGCGTGTAGTTTCGCTCATCTTATTGAGGTAGTGGTCTCGTGTGGTGCGGATTCATTAAGGCTCGTGTAGTTCGGCCAACCTTGATGCGTTGTTGGTAATGAAGATAGTAGTCACGTGTGGATGCGGATTTACTAAGGCTCGTGTAGTTTGGCCAATCTTCATTTTGGTAATTGACTTTTGGTTTTGGGTTAAGGGGTTAACCTTGGGCGGTTTATGCTTTGTTATATATATGTATATACTGTTGTATTGTTGTGTTGTAGCTAACCCTCCGGGTGTAGCTTATTGGCGTTGTACATATCGTTGTTGGTGTACTTATTGTTGACCTTGGATTGTTGTATAGCCATCGTACGATATGCTTAGTTTAGCTTGCCCTAATATTTGGATGCTCCGGTATGTGCTATTTGATTATTATTATGTGGCGTGTCCATATTATGCATATATATGTATGTAGTATATTCTCACTTACTAAGCATTAGCTTACCCTCTCGTTGTTGATATTTTTATAGGTTCGCATGATGGCGGCTCGGGTAAACGTGGGGAATAGATATCTTGGCTAGGTTGCTTTAGAAGATCTTGCTTTTGGACTCGATTTAGGATTGGGTAGCGTAGTCCCAATCACCATGCTCGGTTTTGTATAAAAGTAACTAGTCAGGTCATAATGAGTATAACCCGGTTTATGATTTAATCATGTAGTGTACGGTTTATTAAAATCGTTAGATGTAATATGATAACAAATACGCTTTGGAATTTGTGTAATGGGTACTAAAGTGTTATTTAATGTATATTAAAAGGGAAAAAAATTTATGGGCCGAAAATAGACGGGTTGGGTCGTTACAAGTGGTATCAGAGCATGGTCTAAGGGATTTAGGCGACTTGAGATAGGTGCCTAGACTTAGACTTTTGTGTGTGCTTATTTGTTGCGGGACTTGTAGGTGAATGGGTCGGACGGGGACTTGGTTAGTGCCAGCGTGTAGGTGAAATAACTAGGATTGTGGCTTGTGTTGTGATGTAATTCTTGCGTGTGTTTATAACGCATAGAATTTTCGTTATGTTGGTCTATATCATCGAGCGAGGCGGTTGTTGTACTAACAAGTTGATACGGCGTGTGTGCGTAATAAGGACTTGCAAACCTTATTATGGGTGCAAATCGTGTCTATCAAGTAATGTACAATGAGTGTAGAGCAAGATGGGGCGGTGTTGTGCGTGTGGTTTTATACGTTCGTGGACTAATCGTTTTGCATTCTTTAGAATGACGACAAGAAACGGGAACGAGGCGAGCGACGATGAGTTCAACACTAGAGTTGCGGCCGCCGTGGTGGAGCAAATGGGTGTGTTTCGAGAAGAGATGGATAGGAAGTATTTCAAATTTCGGAGTAGTAGTGAAATGGAGCGTTGTCTTAAGAGCTTCATGAGGACTAAACCCCCGATGTATGATGGGAAACTGGATCCTTTGGTAAGCACAACTTGAATCTCAGATGTCGAAGGGTGTTTTCGTACTATTGATTGCCCTCCTGAGAAGAGGAGAAGACTCACTACTAGCTTGTTGCGGGGTAGGGCGAAGGATTGGTTGGATGGTAAGATCGACATTGTTGGTGGTGAAGCTTTTATGGGGTTATCGTGGGACGATTTTAAGAAGGAATTCTTCGAGGAGTTCTGGAAGCAAACCGATTTGGCGGAACTGTGTAATGAGTTGCGAAATTTGCGATAAGGATCTATGGACTTGAATACTCTCAAGACGACCTTTATGGCGAAGGCTCGTTTTTGCTCGGAGTATATTGGGAATGATCGTATGTTGATGGAAGATTTCTATCGAACTCTGAATGATGACTTGCAAAATAAAATTAGTTGGGGTCAAGAGAAGTCGTTTGCAGAGTTATTCGCAGTGGCTAGGAGTTTCGAATTCTATTCGTGATCAAATATTGGTGAGCCTTCAAGTGAGAGAAGGGTTGTTTCGTATGGTGCTCCAAGTAAGAGAACTAAGGGTGCAAGTGCGAGCGCGGGTGGTACACGGATGGGGATATCGGATTCTAGTTCGTCTAGATGTTACAATTGTGGCGTGAGAGGTCACAAGTCTTGGGAATGTTCAGTACCAAAGGGCGATGGCACGGTGTGCTTCAATTGCCAAAGAGAAGGACATTGTAAGTCAGAGTGTCCCGAGTTAGCGGGGACGGGTGTGGCGAGAATACGTTAAGGTACTTTTCGTTTTAATAAATATGTCCTTTGATTATTTATTTATGTGCCGATGCGTTCGGGGGAAAGGGATCGTTCATATACATTATAAACGATTCACAATAGTTGATTTCATTGCGAGGTATTTGACCTCTACATGATACATTTTACAAACATTGCATTTGTTTTTGAAAGACAAACTTTCATTACATCAAAAGTTGACGGGCATGCATACCATTTCATAATATCCAAACTATAAACGACTTAATAATAATCTTGATGAACTCAACGACTCGAATGCAATGTCTTTTGAAATATGTCATGAATGACTCCAAGTAATATCTCTAAAATGAGGAAATGCACAGCGGAAGATTTCTTTAATACCTGAGAATAAACATGCTTAAAAGTGTCAACCAAAAGGTTGGTGAGTTCATTAGTTTATCGTAATCAATCATTTCCATAATTTTAATAGACCACAAGATTTCCAATATTTAACCGTACATATAACCTGTGTACAAAAATCATTCATATAGTGAACACCTGATAACCTATATTAACAAAAGGCATCAAAAATATCCCCAAGGATAAACCGAACCACTCGTCTGTAGAGATTAGACCGACAGAACCACTCGTCTGTAGAGATTAGACCGACAGAACCACTCGTCTATAGAGATTAGATCGACAGAACCACTCGTCTGTAGAGAACAGAACCACTCGTCTGTTAGAGAATTGATCTATTATTCGCTTCAATTAGTGGCAATTATAATAAACAATAATTCTTATGTTACCAAGCTAATAGAGGTGATATCTGGTATAAATCCAACTATAGAATGTAGTTTCAAGTACTTGTGTCTATTTTGTAAAATATTTATAAAAGCAGCGCATGTATTCTCAGCCCAAAATATATATATATATTGCAAAAGCAATTAAAAAGGGAGCAAATGAAACTCACTATACAATATTTTGTAGTAAAAATATTCATTCGACTGAACCGAACAATGCAGGGTTGGCCTTGGATTCACGAACGTATATCATTTATATATATATTAACACACGTAATTGTAATCGAACAAATATACATATTATTATTATTGATATGATTTTTATATCAATAACTTATATATTTTATTACTTAATTAAATAACTCCATTTTATATATAAAAATATTAATACAGTTAAGTTATATATATTAAATTTCTTTTTATATGAAGATCATTTGTTTGTGAAATTAATGATTTGGATAATACTAATGTTAGTAATAATAATGATACTATATAATAATATTGATAAAAGTAATAAGAATAATATTGTTAATAAGGATAATGATATTAATAATGATAATGATTCTTTGTTGTATTATAATTATAATAATTATGATAACAATAGTTATAATAATTTTAATGATTCCCTTAACTTAAATTTTAATAATTTTCATAATAATATCAAAATTTCTATATTTGTAATCTTAATTGTATTACTAAAAATCTTTATATTCATATTCATAGTAATCATAATCTTCACATTTAATTTCTAGACTTATAACTACAGTTTCTAAAATTTTACCATAACAACTTTTATTGTTAACGTCATAATACAATTGTTATTAATATGTTTGTAATCATAGTAATTAATAATAACCATAACGATACAATTATAATAATACTAAAAATATTAATGTTAATAATGTTAATACTAATAATATTAATAATGATAATAATATAAACTATCTTAATGTTAATAATAATAATAATAATGATATTAATATTTATATAATGATATTAATATTTATATTAATGATAATAATAACTTGTATTAATAACAATAATTAAACATAACAATAACAACAACAACAACAACAATAATAATAATAATAATAATAATAATAATAATAATAATAATAATAATAATAATAATAATAATAATAATAATAATAATAATAATAATAATAATAATAATAATAATAATAATAATAATAGAATAAAAGTGTATACCCTTTAAAAAGCTTTTCTAAAAAAATATCCCAGACCGAGCTCGAACCCGTGACCTCCCGTTAACCTGAATCAACACTTAACCATCCAACTGCTTGCTTTCTTTCTGATAATACACTCAAAAATAAATATATAACCCGTATATGCTGCTGTTTCTTCTTCTCCATCTTCAAGTCGACCATAGACCAATCCACAATTAAAATAGCAAGTTTAAGGTTTGAGTTTAGATATGAAATTGAAATGGAAACTATCACTTGTTGTTGAATTGATTTGACAGAAAGGAAAATCAAACAATAGTAGCAGAAGCTCGAATATGAACTCGATGAACTTAAATATTGAATTCAAGTTTTCAGACGTTTTCAGATTATGATTACAACATGAGATATGTCATAAATCATTCATAGAACCTTTATAACTCGTCAATTACAACAGAAACAACATTTAAACCTTCAATTTTATCTTAGAATACCCGTTTGACTTTTTCTTTTTAGAGTTTGACTTCAAAATTCAAAATAAAGTGATTTGCTCGACAGGATATCACGAGTAGAAGAGAAAAAAACGAAAAGGGAAGAAGAAGAAAAAGCAAATCAGATAGAGATAGGATTCTGGTTTTATATTTATATTTATACTAATATTATTAATAAATAAATATAGATATATTAATAATAATACTAATAATTTGCATTAATAATAATAATAATAATTTTAATAATTTTAGTGATAAGGATAATACTAATAATATTAATGATATCTATAATAATAATAATGATTATTAATAATAAATATATCAGTAATAATTAGTTATATGTATAAATAAGTTATATGTTTAAATTTTTATATATGTTATACAATATTAATAATACAATTATTAATACTAATATTATATTAACAATAATAGTGAGTGTTATAATAATAATATTGATATAATACTATATCTAAACTTGTAATTATATATTATTAATTATGAAATATCTAATAATCATATATTATATAATAATATTTATTATTTATAAATTTTATATATTATAATATAAAATAATAATTATTATTATTATATTATATATATAGATTCATTTTTAATTACACTTAATTATTTTGTATTTTACTTTACATATTTAAATCTAATGTTTAAATTATATTTTATAATTTCAAATTATTATATATATGTACATTTATATATCTACATATTTGTTTACAACAATCGTTCGTGAATCGCCGGTAAGGTCCAATGGATAGTTAAGTGCATGAAATTATTTTAATATAAAACGTCGATTTACTTAACTTGTCAATATTCATCTTCTAAATTATCTACATTTCATAATTTCACCTTCACATTAAATAATATGAAAGCTAAATAGTTATCTTATCAAAGGTCATTAGGAAATTATTGTGAAGTATGCATTGACAGTTAAGCAGGAATCTCCACTAACTTTTGTCTAACTCTCGATAATTGACACATTGTTCTCACCTGTAGATCACTTTACCATTTCTTCCGAATAATTTTAGAAAGAACAGATTTCTTAAATCACAATGGACCTCACAACAGAGACCCGTAATCATCTCATAATGTATCTAAAAATTTAATCATTTGATATTATCTTTTAATTCCGTCGATAAATATATTAAGCATATATTGAAACAGATATGTTCATGTAAAGTATTATACATCTAATATTTTGTTAACGTTTTCAAGTTATAATATTTATACACATATGTATATACACATATGTATATATATATATATATATATATATATATATATATATATATATATATATATATATATATATATATATATATATATATATATATATATATTCATATCCATATATATAATTGTTCATGAATCATCGAAATTTGGTCGAGGTTAAATGAATACATGAACACAGTTCAAAATTTTTGAGACTTAACATTACAGACTTTGCTTATCGTGTCGAAATCATATAATGATTAAGTTTAAATTTGGTCAGAAATTTCCGGGTCGTCACAGTACCTACCCGTTAAAGAAATTTCGTCCCGAAATTTGATTGGGATCGTCATGGCTGACAATAAATATGTTTTCATGACGCATACGAGTTGGAAATTAGAGTTTTATCATCAATGAGTAATATGGATTAAATAATTCATTGGTGTGAGGAGTATGAGTGAAACTATCACGAAAGAGTGAAATGAATAAATGTAGATTCGTCATATCTTTTGACGTAGATAGGATTGATTTCAGAAGTTCAAGGGATTTAGAGAAAATCTTCTTAATAAGATCTGATTCTTCAGTAATTAAGGAATTTAGGATCTTCTTTGATTAAATGCGATAACCTGTCATGATTGCTCTGTCAGATTTTTCGCTATAATTCCACTCCCTTCGTTTCTTTATTTCCACAGCTCTCCTTCTATTCTTCCTCCCTCAATTTATACTTTTAAGCATTCATCAATATGCTTCATCCAGTTCTGCTTCTTGATATATTCCTAACTTTCATATCTGTCAATCTTTTTTTTTTATCTACCGCCAGAAGAATCTATTTACTTCTACTATACTCTTGGTTTTATAGTGTTTTTAGTTCTCCCATGTCTTTATATTGCTATATCCATCGATATATATGGTTTGTAATTTCTGGGTTGATGTTGGGCTTTATATCTTCCCTTATGTTTCAAAGTCCCTGCTTCTGTCTTCTATAATCATTGTCATCCACAGTTAATGCTCTCTCCTATTTTCTGCGATTTATACTCCAATTTCTATTTCGGAGCTTCGTTCTTTTGTTTTCTCTTCTTGCCATTAAGCACCGCATGTAATGGTCCAGAATTCGTAGATATGAATTGTAGTGACCCGAACTTTTCCATGTTTATATATATTAAATGAAATTGATATTTACATGATTACGTGTTTCCAACGTGTTAAGCAATCAAACTTGTTAAGACTTGATTAAATGAAATAAGTTTCATATAGACAATTGATCACCCAAGTTGACCGGCGATTCACGAACGTTACAAATTTGTAAAAACCTACATGTTGTGGTATATATAGACATATATATATGGTTGACATGAGATTATGATGAGTAAATATCTCACTAAGTATATTAACAATGTGTGATATACATAAGAAATGAGATTACTAAGTTAAGAAACTCGAAATGATATATATAACGATTATCGTTATGATAACGTCTACTAAATACATATGTATCATATTAAGATATTGATAAACTATATTTAACATGATAAAATGATATTTAAATATATCATTAAGTGTGTTAACAATGCACTACATATGTAAAAACAAGACTACTAACTCAAGAATTACGAAACGAGACTTATATGTACCGATTATTGTTGTAACGACATTTAAATGTATATATATCATATTAAGATATATTAATATATCATAATATCATGATAATATAATAATTTAACATCTCATTAGATATAATAAACATTGGGTTAACAACATTTAACAAGATCGTTAACTTAAAGGTTTCAAATCAACATTTACATGTAACGACTAACGATGACTTAACGACTCAGTTAAAATGTATATACATGTAGTGTTTTAATATGTATTCATACACTTTTGAAAGAATTCAAGACACTTATCAAAATACTTCTACTTAACAAAAATGCTTACAATTACATCCTCGTTCAATTTCATCAACAATTCTACTCGTATGCACATGTATTCGTACTCGTACAATACACAGCTTTTAGATGTATGTACTATTGGTATATACACTCCAATGATCAGCTCTTAGTAGCCCATGTGAGTCACCTAACATATGTGGGAACCATCATTTGGCAACTAGCATGAAATATCTCATAAAATTACAAAAATATGAGTAATCATTCATGACTTATTTACATGAAAACAAAATTACACATCCTTTATATCTAATCCATATACCAACGACCAAAAACACCTAAAAACACTTTCATTCTTCAATTTTCTTCATCTAAGTGATCTCTCTCAAATTCTATCTTCAAGTTCTAAGTGTTCTTCATAAATTCCATAAGTATAGTTTCATAAAAATCAAGAATACTTCCAAGTTTGCAAGTCTACTTCCAAGCTTTATAATCCATTCCAAGTAATCATCTAAGATCAAGGAACCTTTGTTATTTATAGTAGGTTATCTTTATAATTCAAGGTAATATTCATATTCAAACTTTGATTCAATTTCTACAACTATAACAATCTTATTTCGAGTGAAAATCTTACTTGAACTGTTTTCGTGTCATGATTCTGTTTCAAGAACTTTCAAGCCATCCATGGATCCTTTGAAGCTAGATCCATTTTTCTCATTTCCAGTAGCTTTATCCAGAAAACTTGAGGTAGTAATGATGTTCATAACATCATTCGATTCATACATATAAAGCTATCTTATTCGAAGGTTTAAACTTGTAATCACTAAAAAATAGTTTAGTTAATTCTAAACTTGTTCGCAAACAAAAGTTAATCCTTCTAACTTGACTTTTAAAATCAACTAAAAACATGTTCTATATCTAATGATATGCTAACTTAATGATTTAAAATCGGAAAACACGAAAAACACCGTAAAACCGGATATACGCCGTTGTAGTAACACCGCTGGCTGTTTTGGGTTAGTTAATTAAAAACTATGATAACCTTTGATTTAAAAGTTTTTATTCTGGGAAAATGATTTTTCTTATGAACATGAAACTATATCCAAAAATCATGGTTAAACTCAAAGTGGAAGTATTTTTTTCAAAATGGTCATCTAGACGTCGTTCTTTCGACTGAAATGACTACCTTTACAAAAACAACTTGTAACCTATAATTCTAACTATAAAATTATAATTTTTATGTATAGATTCATAAACTTAAGTTCAATATGAAACCATATCAATTGGATTCACTCAAAACGGATTTAAAATGAAGAAGTTATGGGTAAAACAAGATTGGATATTTTTTGATTATTTTAGCTACGGGAAATGTTTAAAAAATCTATACAAATCATATCCTAGCTAACTTATATTGTATTATACATGTATTCTAATATATTATGTAATCTTGGGATACCATAGACACGTATGCAAATGTTTTGACATATCATATCGACCCATGTATATATATTATTTGGAACAACTATAGACACTCTATATGCAGTATCTTTGGAGTTAGCTATACAGGGTTGAGATTGATTCCAAAAA
The DNA here is from genome assembly GCF_046630445.1 of Rutidosis leptorrhynchoides. Taxonomy (NCBI): domain Eukaryota; kingdom Viridiplantae; phylum Streptophyta; class Magnoliopsida; order Asterales; family Asteraceae; genus Rutidosis; species Rutidosis leptorrhynchoides. The sequence goes on from NC_092339.1 coordinate 139,440,706, forward strand.
TATATATACTTTAAGTTGTGATCTAGCCTGAGACGTGTATACACTGGGCCGTGGATTGATTCAATATAATATATATCGATTTATTTCTGTACATCTAACTGTGGACAACTAGTAGTAGGTTATTAACAAGGACAGCTGACTTAATAAACTTAAAACAGTAAAACATATTAAAAATGTTGTAAATATATTTTGAACATACATTGATATATATGTACATATTTTTTTTTGGTTCGTGAATCGACCAGTGGCCAAGTCTTACTTCCCGACGAAGTAAAAATCTGTGAAAGTGAGTTATAATCCCACTTTTAAAATCTAATATTTTTGGGATGAGAATACATGCAGATTTTATAAATGATTTACAAAATAGACACAAGTACGTAAAACTACATTCTATGGTTGAATTATCGAAATCGAATATGCCCCTTTTTATTAAGTCTGGTAATCTAAGAATTAGGGAACAGACACCCTAATTGACCGCGAATCCTAAAGATAGATCTATTGGGCCTAACAAACCCCATCCAAAGTACCAGATGCTTTAGTACTTCGAAATTTATATCATATCCGAAGGGTGTCCCGGAATGATGGGGATATTCTTATATATGCATCTTGTTAATGTCGGTTACCAGGTGTTCACCATATGAATAATTTTTATCTCTATGTATGGGATGTATATTAAAATATGAAATCTTGTGGTCTATTATTATGATTTGATAATATATAGGTTAAACCTATAACTCACTAACATTTTTGTTGACGTTTTAAGCATGTTTATTCTCAGGTGATTATTAAGAGCTTCCTCTGTTGCATACTAAAATAAGGACAAGATTTGAAGTCCATGCTTGTATGATATTATGTAAAAACTGCATTCAAGAAACTTATTTTTGATGTAATATATTCCTATTGTAAACCATTATGTAATGGTCGTGTGTAAATGGTATATTTTAGATTATCATTATTTGATAATCTACGTAATGCTTTTAAACCTTTATCGATAAAATAAAGGTTATGGTTGTTTTAAAAATGAATGCAGTATTTGAAAAACGTCTCATATAGAGGTCAAAACCTCGCGACAAAATCAAT